>NC_081568.1:107822206-107835654 GCF_022355385.1 Mustela nigripes | reverse complement strand
ACATCTGTATCTTTAGGGTAAATACCCAGTAGTGCAATTGCTGGGTCATAGGGTAGCTCTATTTTCAACATTTTGAGGAACCTCCATGCTGTTTTCCAGAGTGGTTGCACCAGCTTGCATTCCCACCAACAGTGTAGGAGGGTTCCCCTTTCTCTGCATCCTCACCAGCATCTGTCATTTCCTGACTTGTTAATTTTAGCCATTCTGACTGCTGTGAGGTGGTATCTCATTGTGCTTTTGATTTGCATTTCCCTGATGCCAAGTGATGTGGAGCACTTTTTCATGAAGACAGCCCTTCTTTAGTTAAATTTGGTTTTGAATAATGTTGAATGTTGTGTTGGCATATGATATGGCAGATAATTGTGGCAGCCATCTTGGGATACTGAAGAAAGCTAGTTGGAGGGACAAAATCAATATTCTGAAGATGGTGGAGTGAAAAAAATGGGAAGGACTTGTGTCTTTGGGGATACTAATCAGCCCCTTAATAAATCATCCCTGAAACTATTCTATTTTAAGACTTCATGTTGTGTGAAATAATAAATTTCATAAATATTTAATCCACTATTGACTGAGTTTTCCTGTAACCTGGGGCTCAAAATATCTCCGGCTAGAAAGTTACAGATCCGGGATCCAAATCTAGAGATTATGACTCCTTGTTCAATCTCCTTTCTTCCTCCTCCAGGTTTTACCACGCTGCCTTCTATCATGTCACCGTTGCAATAAAGTAAAGTTTCAAGGGGACCGGGTTCTGAACTTAAACATGAATATCCCAAAGAGTGCCTCGCCCAGGACCACACACACACACACACACACACACACACACACAGAGTCCTTAATAAATGAGTAAATTATTGAAAACTAGTGGCATTACAGGACAGAGGAAAAAGCAAGTGAAACACTGATGTTGAGGAGAGTTTATTAAAACAATTTTCTTGGCTATGCTAAATAATATTTAATTTTAAGTAGGCTATTAGGAGTAATGTCAAAGGACTGTACTGTACTTTAAAAGTGATTGAAAATTAATTAACAAAAGATATTTCCCAGAAAATAGCTACAGTATCTTTCAGATTAATATGCCAGGAAGGATCTGCTTAGTTACAGCATGCCTGAGTCAGACCAATTAGAAGTGAAGTATAGTTACAAATTTCGCAATGCCTCTGAGAAGGTTTGCCTGGTATAAACACCAGGGCTAATCTGTGTAGAAATAATCTCTAAATCCTGGAAATTGGGTTATAGTCCATCATTAATGGCTCAGAGCAAGTAAAATTTTAATGTACCCTATATAAATGAAAACATTAAAATTAATTATTCAAATTTAATCTGCTTTTCAGCTTTACAGAAAGATGTAGTTTAAATTGAGCAGTGCTGTTGTGTCATTTGAACTGTAATCTTGCAAGTGATTTAGATATTGAAATAATTGTTAAGGGTTTTGGTTTTTTTGGGGGGGTTGATAATGGGATGGTTTGTCATTTTGCTGTATGTCAGTTAGTAATTGGGTCCTCAGTATACAATAAAGAAGAAAGGTCTAATGAGACAGGTTAATAGGAACCTTGACATCCAACTTTTTTTAAAAATAAAGAACACAGTTCTTCAGCTTCAAATTTGAATACAACCTAAGTAGATAGACAATTTTTTACATTTACATTAAGCATGTTATTATAGGGTATGTGGAGCAATGAACAGGCAAATAATCTTCTTGTGTAATTTTAAAATTGTTCAGCCAGTAGAATTATTTATGTCAAAATATTGCTTGATGGTTTTATTATTCTGAAGGACAAGAGTTTATGATACATTACCATTGTCTAGACTAAATTCATGGTGCCCAATATCAATTTGTTCTTAAATCTATACAAGGCTAACATAAACTTAAATATTTGCAGAAGGTACTCAATGTTCTACTTTTTACATTGCTATGTCATATAAAAAGCATAAATAATTTCCACACTTGACCAGATCTTAGACTATAAAGAAGTGCCAGTCATTTCTTAAGTACATTTTAAAAATCAATTTGTTTTATTTCCTAATTTTATTTTTATGTTTAGTTATAATAAATTTCTTTTCTACTTGACATTTTTTCTCTTCAACTTACTTTTTATTATTTTTAAAAATTCAAGTAATGTGTTTATTCTACCTAAAAGTAGAAATTAGTAGCTTTTATATGTCTGTATATTTGAGATTGTTTAGTGGCATACTTATGTAGCCTTTTCTTTTAAAGGAGAATTAGAAAGGTATTTCTCTATTACAGCTATGTTCTGGAGGGGGAAATGATTTATGTATATATTTAAATGTTTCTTAGCAAATATGACTGTTCTTGCTGAAAGAAGCAGGTAGTTGCATAGATAGATCAATCACTGGGACAGATATATTGCACTGTGTGTGTGTGTGTGTGTGAGACTAACGTTTGTATCCTACTGCAAAGCTCCCCATATCAAGGATCAGAATTTTGTTAAAGGAGAATGATCTCTTTAATCTGGTAAAATTATTCTCTAAAAGTTGAAGAGATGCAAGGAAGGATTGATTTTAGGTAATCAATAAACCTGTTCCCTTGTAAACATAACTCCCTCTGGACTTACCTCAATGACTGCCATTTAGATTGCTAGATTGTAATAAAAAATTAGTTTGAGCTGACATTTTATTCCTTAATTCGGGCAACTATCTCTGGAGAAATAACCCATAAGAAAGCAATCTTCTTAATCCATATTTCCTTTGGGTGAATATAAATTTGAGTCATTCCCGATCAGTCCAAGTTTCCTAAATTATTAAAGCAATTAGTAGCTTAATATAAGGCCCAGATGAGAGTAAAAATCTGATCTTAAACATCTAAGAAATGCTTCTCTGTATGTATTACATTAATGGTATATTATATGTATTAAAAGAGCATTTTATAAAATTTTATCTTTAGAAGGCTAATACTAGAAGAAATACATGAGATTATAAAAAAGAAAGCATTTTCTTTTTGCACAAAGTTAAATCTACATGTTTATGCACTAATACTCATTATAAATTTTAAGGAAGGGCCATTAATTGTAGGGTTCCTCCATAATGATTTGGCCAAGGAAACTTTTGGTTTCAAGGAACTTTTGGAAGACCAGTGCTCTGTGGGGCAAGCCGCAGGACCTCCCAGGACAGTCATTTAGGGAAGCTAGAGCTAAATTAGAACATAATGACTATTTCATCGACTCAGGAAAAGAACCAAGGGTTCAGCTAGAACCAGCATGATTAGCCCACTTTGGGCTTCTTATTCAAATTTATGTTGCTAGGAAATAGAATGAAAATAGGTCTTGCATATCCAGCCCTTCACGTACAATTACTTAAAAGACCAAGAAAAGTGTGATAGGCTCCCAGTGTTACTTTCGTCTCTCAACATTTCAAGAGAGAAGTGAGAGTTTTTGCAATGCATATTAGAACCAGCCCCAGGGTCAGAGTTTTCCTCAGTCTTTTGGGGATGTGATGTTTTGTAATTCCACAGTTAATGACTCTGTAACACACTGGAAAGGGGCTGTCATCAGAAGATCTTACCAATTCTTCAAGTAGACTGATTTATGAGTTTCTCTGGTTATTCCAACTAAGACATAGCACATCACAAGGAGTGAGGGGAGCCAGGTGCTGATGGCATTTTATGATTCTTGAGAGTAGAATAAGATTGAGTGTGAGGTTAAATGTGAGAGGCAAGATGGCTGTGGAGCCCCTTTGGCCTATTACTGTACTAAACTAAAATTAGTTTGCTTAGGGAAATAGGAGTTGAAATACCAGAAAGTTTTCTTAAACATCAGTTCTTCATGACTCTTATCTAGGATTTGTATGGTTGTCTAATAAAGCAAGCACACACCATGTTGAGGCAAATGTTGCAGAGAAACATCAGATGTAAGAGTCTCACATCTAGATGCAGATTCAGAATTTATACTTAGAAAGATGCAAAAGAGTGCAAGTTACTGTATGCTGATTGCCTACTGCCTACTTAGACAACCAGACCTAAAGAGCTCCCAAAAGAAAGAGATGACTATGGACTTGGGATAACCAAGGTTTCACAGAGGAAGAGGGATATAGTTAGACATAGAAGAGTAGGGCCAATATATCCACAGTTGAGCCAATATATGCACAAATAAGTCAATGATTTTTTTCTCCCATGGACAAGTTTTCATATGGCCAAAGAAAGGTGACATCTGTGATGACTCAAACTGGAGTAAAACAGCCCTTCTTTGGGAATGTGTTATTTGTTCCTCTGGATTTATATGGAACCTTTCTTGGAAGTGTCACAAGTTATGATCAATACTAACAGATGACAGAATACATAATCATTGAAAAGAAAACAACAGAATGAATTCACTTTGAACTATTTGTAATGCATGTCATGTTACCCAGTGAGCACATGCTGTCATTTTCTCTAAGTCATGCTTCATTATATATTTCCTGTCCGATGAATGCAGTCCCTACATGTGTTAAGCATTTATTTTAAAAACGTAATTTAAGAGGCACCTGGGTGGCTCAGTCAGTTAAGCATCTGCTTTCTGCTCAGAGCATGATCCTGAGATCCTGGGATGAAGCCCTGTGTTGGGCTCCCTGCTCAGAGGGGGAGTCTGCTACTTCCTCTCCCTGAGCCCCTCCCCCAACTTGTGAGCTCTCTTTCTCTTGTTCACTCTCTCAGAGAAATGAATAAGCCTTTCCAAAAAATTTTTTTAAAAAAACTTAAAACATGCACTGGTATGCCACGATGTGTTGTTATTCCCAAACTTTTAAGATGAATCATGAATTTTAAAGTTATTTTGATCCTCACACAGTTTTACAAGAACAAATATAGGGGGATCTGGTGGGCTCAGTTGGTAGAGCATTCAAATTTTGATCTCAGGGCTGTGAGTTCAAGCCCTACATTGGATGTAGAGCTTAGCTTAAAAAGAATAATAAATATATCTGTCTGTGAAAGACACCTCCAAATTCATAAAAATAACTCAGGATAACGTGATCCTCTAAAACTCACAAAGTGTTGTTTATATATTTATAAAGTGAAACTGTCTTTACAGTGAATAAAAGCAATAATTATTCTTACTGTACCTTTCTGTGGACCATACTGAAGAGCAAGTGGAAGTATACGTTTATCAGTAGCAAAGTCCTGTGTAACAGCTTGGCACATAATATAATACTTTATATTTGTACAACAATTTAGATTTATAAGAAGAATGCTATAAATCTTGACAATACATCCGGGTTGAGCGTAAGGGTAAATGTGAGAGTGAGAACATCCATGGAGAAAAGATTTATTGAGCCCTTTCTGCATTGATCCTCTTAAAAACTCTGTGGAAGATGTTGGGCAGATATCACACTCACCATTCATTTTGTACAAGAGAGAAGTGAGACTCATAATAGTTAAGGAGCAGATCCAAGGTTACAGGCGACTTAGAAACAAAGGAAAGATTCAGCCTGCATCTTCCAAAGCTCACATCCAGTGTCCCTCCCGCAACGCCTACAGGTAACCAGCCTCTGTGGAAGGTGAATTTCTTCAGGGCTCACACATAGCTTGTTTCCATGTGAAGAAAGTTTTTGAATAATTTTAAGTAGGCTTGAATGACAAGATGACATTGTGGAGAAGGCATAGATGTATTCCCCCCTTGGTTTTATTGCGGAAGGCCATAGACTTTTCAGTAAGGTCAGGGTGTGAGTTCACATTCTTCTGCACAAGTTTTGACCCGAGATAGACAAATTAGTCTCATTGTGGTAGCATTTCCTCATCTGTTTATTTTTAATTTTTTAAAGAAAACGTCTGTTAGCTACTTCACAGATCCTTGGGAAGATTAAATTTGACTTTGGAGGGGGTGCCTGGGTAGCTCAATGGGTTAAAGCCTCTGCCTTCGGCTGAGGTCGTGATCTCAGGGTCCTGGGATCAAGCCCGGCATCAGGCTCTCTGCTCAGCGGGGAGCCTGCTTGCCCTCTCCTCTCGCCACCCACCCTCTCCCCCCGCCCCCGCTGCCCCACTGCCTGACTCTCTGCCTACTTGTGATCTCTCTCTTTGTCATAAATAAATACAATCTTTAAAAAAAAAATTATTTGACTTTTGATATAGGAAAAGGTTTAAACTAATATCAAGCCTCCTGTTGTTGATTCCCTTTGCAAATATCACCCGTCTCGGTTCACTCTTTGACTTCTATAGCAATAGCTGAGTAGTCTCCAGTGAGAAGAATAGCAATCTTGGGATGTGTGGGTGGCTTGGTTGGTTAGGTGTCCACCTCTTGATCTTGGCTCAGGTCTTGGTCTCAGGGTCGTGAGTTTAAGCCCCCTGTTGGGCTCCATGCTGAGCATGAAGCCTACATAGCATCTTTCCGTTTTAGCCAAGTATGAAAATGTCTATTTATCCTCTTCAGAAAATAGCAAGCTTCAGAAGTTCAGTGATTCTGGGCTAGTGAGGTTTAATATAAAGCAAAGTAGTTGAGAATTTAAGGGACTTCAATTTCAATCTTAGTTTCACCAACAAGTATAAAAATCGTAAGTAGATTCTCATTTTATCTTTTTTTTTTTTAAAGATTTTATTTATTTATTTGACAGACAGAGATGACAAGCAGGCAGAGAGGCAGGCAGAGAGAGGGGAGGAAGCAGGCTCCCAAGGGAGCCCGATTCAGGACTCAATCCCGGGACGTGAGCCGAAGGCAGAGGCCTTAACCCACTGAGCCCCCCAGACGCCCCTTTCTCTATCTTTTAAATAAGAAGGTTGGACAAATAATCTAAGACCTTTCCATCTCTAATAACCATCTGATTTTTAAATCATCTATAATCTCTTATATCTCCTAATACAAAGCCTTTACACTCAATTAATGTTTTTTGAACTAGATGAATTATAGCACATCAATATGAAATCAATATGGAATATAAATTTAGAACATTAACTTCCACACATTTCACAATACCAGGATCAGAATAGAGCTTTACAGGAGGAAGAGAAAGAAGCAAGATGGGCTATAATTATTGGAGCTAACCAAGGTTTTGGTATGCATACAGATAAACCAGACACTCTCTGAATTTTGGCTTAAACATTCTCCTTTGGCTAGAAATCTCATCACACACCATTTAGAGCAAATTTGCTCTACAAACTGTAACACACATGGTAATAAGCAGATTTATTAGATGACAAAGGTATAGAAAAATTGCTATTCTCTAGAAAAGCTGTAGTTCTAAATGAAAACTCTCAGGTCAATTGCCACAGTTTTAACATTTACTTTTTTTTTTTTTTTTAATATTTACTTCTTAGGAGAATTTCTACTATTCATATGAATCTTCTTGCTTCTTAGAGACTTCTCAGCCTGGCTCATTTTTTGATAAAAGTTCCATGAGTTTTTAGTGCTGTTAAAAACCTAGTTTTTCTCACTGTATTGCAGTACAAACAGCCATGTTCTTATGCATGTGTTCTTGTGATATTTCTCACTACAAATTGAGAGTATACACTCTTACTTGCTTGATCCCAGCCAAGTGGCTTTCTTCCTACAATAGTAAGAGTTTTGTTGGGGGAAATATGCATGTTTTGCATAAAAACTGTCTTATTATTTTTTTGTTAATTTCCATTTTGAAGTCAAATTGTTTTTATTTCACTGACACTAATTTCTTAAGTGTATCCTTTGAAAAAAAAATGGTAGAGCTATACCTAGGAAAGAAACTTATGAATAAATTCTAGAATGAAGTTACAGGTCAGTGCCAAAAATATTGGCCCAAGAACCAGAGTCTAGCATTTCCGTTCCAGCTGTGCCCCATTACATAATAAATCCTTCTCATTCCCCTTTTGACTAGATGATTTGTACCATTTATCCATCTCTAATGTTCCATTGTATTATGATAGAGCTGCTTTTTTTTTCTTCAGCTTCAAAATTGTCCTTCTGAGCCCATATTGCTTCACTCACAAATACTGTTTTCCACTTCATAGACAGCCATGCTCACTAGCTATACCCTGTTAGGTCCCAAGAGTACCACATACTAAAATCATTCCTCAGCTCATCCAAGTGTCTGGTTCATTCATCTATAAAAGAAGAACAGTTTATTTTGTAATCACCAGGAGCAGCAAGTCTACAAAACTGCACCATGGTATGGAGAACACTGTGTGATCTGTCCAACCTCCTTCTGTATTTAGCTACAAATCTATAACCAAAATGCAGGAGACCTCAATATCTAGTATTATTTGGATATATCCAGAGTTCCTTATCTGTTCTTCAGTTAGCTAGGACCCACAGCCAAGTGACCCACAGCCAAAAAAGTAATTTCCTTGGTTACTTACTTAGTTTTCCTTTCATTTTCTTTTTTCCTGGATTCCTTGTTAAAGTGGCATTTCATTTCACATTTTACTTCATTAGAGAGTCTGTAATTTTTAGCCACAAATGTGATCAAAGACTCTCAACGTGATTTAACAGCTCTAGACAATTGATATGGCAGTTTCATGCTCTTGGAAAAATACCGAAAGTAACACATTGAAAAATTCTGTTAAGCATAATGGAGTTGAGATTTTTAACCAAATAAAATATTATCAATTATCATGGGTTAATAGAGCTGCTCTTAATTATCAGGGTTCTAGAAATTGAAGCTTGGAAAGTTTAACATACTATAAGCAGATGTGGCTAATTCTAAGGTGCTCTAAGGCTCATTACAAACAAAAGAGAGAAACAACAATAAAAAAAATGGCTTTCAGTTTACCTATAATTTAATCCATATGATGTAATATAACTGGATTGGCCAATTTTTCAACCAAATTGGCAGGCTGAATAGTTTGGCTTTTTGTTAATTCCACTTGAGCTATTCCCGTTAAAACAGGTTAGATATACAAAAGGTTTTGTGTTCGGAGAGGTATATTTGTGTATCTTACACTGTTCAACTTGGGTTAAACAGGTACTTTAAGCCTGAACAGGAGCATCTGCTTACATATACTGCATTCTTCCTTCTTTACTGCTCTGTCCCAGCCTTCAGAACCATGATGACCACAGGGTTGGCACACAGGAAATTTGTTAAATGATTGAAAGAATGAATAAGTGAATGAGATGTTCATCTCATATTCCTCAATGTCTCTTCATTTCATGTATTAACAATCACTTCCTATACATAGAGAATCTGTTTGGCAGCATAATATTCCAAAAACCTTTTGATAAGTTTCAAATGGTTTCACTCCTCATGATTAAAGAGTTCTTTAAAAACAACAACAACAACAACAAAAAAAAAAACTGTCACCCATTCCAGTTCTTAATCACTCCAACTCTAAATCACAAACCACACTTTGGACTTCAACTGAGATTTCCTAACAAAATGCACTTTTGTAATGAACAGTACCCATTATTGTTTTTGGAATAAAGGTTTGAAATTTAATTTTGAAGTTCCTTACTGGATATTATGTATATGTATGAGATTATTTAGAAATAGAAAGTATCCTTTTTTAGTTTCTGTTCCTAGAAATAAAATAAGTATAATAGGTTACAAATTCTCCCCTGAAAGCATGGAAAGGTTTTATTATTTAAAAATAATATTTGTAAAACAATTTTCAGTTCTTTAAATCTGCCAGCCATATGTTCTTTAATTAGGAGGAGACTCTAGTAAGATTAAAAGTACACATTTTACTGAGCACAGTAAAATCTTCATATAAATGGAAATGCACTTAATAGATTTTATATATTCAGTTAGAGTCATGTAAAATGAAATCTATTTATAGGGTAATAAGTTTGGCTTTTTCGGTCAGAAAAGAAAAGGAGATTAAATCATATCTGGAAGGATTTGGAATTTCTTTGATTACTTTATCAGCCATTTTAATAGTTTAGGATAGAGTAATTATAATTTTTGAATATGCCTTAAACCATGGAGAATAGCAAGCTGAGAAACTATTTACAGTTGCCAATGGGATGTTTTTGATCCAATAGGAAAGTAGTCCACACTGCTCAAAATCTGTGTAATTTTCTAAAATGTGTGGTTTAACAAAGCCTCGGTACAGTCGATATTAAGCTGGCATTATTCCCAATACCATTGTACTGTATTCCTAACATAAGTATGAACATTTGCTTAAATCCAAACATTTTGGTTTTTAGAATTAATACTTGTCCTTGAACTCATAATGAGGTCAATGTCCTGACCCTAGAGGGATGAACCAGTTGCAGTGGTAGGCAGAATGAGAGGGTTTCCATGGAAGCTATATTTGGTCTTTACAGAAACTGGGAAAAATAGTAATCATCTTTGTCACTTACAAGGCAAAAGAGAAAAACAACAACAAAAACAATAACACCACAGGTTTAGAGAGGGAAGAAACGTGCCCGAGATGACCCGACTGTAGTTGGGGACAGTCTTGCTCTTCCAGCCAGTCCAGGTCCAAGTCCACCCCCAAATCACATCCTATTTCTACAATTATCTGTGCTAACTCTCAGGGGAGTCCTCCTTGCAGACCTTGCTTTTTTTTTCAAAACATTCCTGAAAAGATGGATATGAATAGGAACAGTTTATGCCATCAACATTGACTGAGCACATTCATTCATGCTAAACATTGGGAATAGAGGGAAGACTAAGGTAGACCAGATCCCCTCCCTTACAGAGCATTTATCTGGTGGAAAAGATGCTAATCAACAGAGAATATAAGTGGGTAATAATGCCAGGTAGTGAAAAGCGCCATGAAGTAAACCCCAAATGGGGAAGAAAACTGATTAAATTGTGTGTGTGTGTGTGTGTGTGTGTGTGTGTGTGTGTGTGTGTGTGAATGGAAGTGAGATTGCTGTTTTATGTGGGGGTAGTCAGAGGGCCCACTCTAAAGACTTGAGGGTATAGTAAATACTTGAATAATGTGAGAATGCAAGTCCTGTCAAGTAAGTTCCTATGGAGAAAGGCAAAACAGAGGTCCTGGAACAGGAATGAACTTTTTATATTATGGAAAAAGGCAGAAGAACACTGTCCAGAGGAGAAAGTCAAGGACACACTGTGGTTGAGGTTGGAGAAATGGGCAGGGCCCGGGACGTACCGAACTACCTGGTTTCCTTTCTGTGTGATGAGAAGTCACTGAAGATTTTAAACAAGGAAGAAGTAATCTGTCTTGTTTTTAAAAGATTGTTTGGGCAAGTATGAAGAGAACTGACTACAGAAGGGCAGGAGTAGAAGCAGTGAGACCAGTGAAGAACATCTAAGGGAAGAGTTCAAGATTCAGATGAGAAACAAGAAAGGATTTTTAATTTGGGTGAGAACAATGGAAATAAGAAGTGGGCTGAGCCCATTCAAATTTTGAAGCTGAACTTATATGACTTGATAGAATGAATGTAGAATTTGAAGACAAAGAGAAATCAAGTGTGATCTCCAGGTTTTTGGCAGAAAACTGAGATACAGAAGAGGGTAGGAGCAGGTTGAGGATTCTGCGGGTTTGCAGAGCAATAGTAATGCAACTGGCTGACAAAGTGTGAAGACACAGGTGATATGAAATGTCATTAAATGGCAAAAGGTATGGAAACTAAAGGAAATGTTATATAAAGCGATAGATAACACAGCATGCCACAGTCAGAGGTTTGACTATTTCAGGTCTCCAAAGTTCTCACTAGGTGTAGATGACTCCTCCTAGATGGATATGAAGTGGACCCATTTTTCTGGGGGGTTTCTGTATCCCATCACACATATGATCTCCTACCCTATTTTGGACACTTGTCGTATGTGGTCTGCTCACCTGGGTGGGTTTACTTTTGACTGGATGAAGTTTAGATCTACTTACCAAGAGCTTCCCTAGCCTCCCCAGGCTTCACACCTATCTGAAATTCTCTCCCATAGGAGAGGGAATGTGACTGAGCATGAGTGTGCACTGCCTATTAGAAAACCATCTAGAAAACCCCAATGCTAGCAGATGTCAGATTTATTTAGTTCATGAAGAACATGATAGAATTGGTGATACAATGAGAGATATTATGTAGATGAAAAAAATTAATTGATATAATGCCTGTGCTTTGTAAACTTAGAAGCACAAAACAGTATCTACATTGCACTATTACCATTAAACAACACCTGTGAAACTAGAGAAGACTATAAAAGAAACTGTACCTTATGTTTGTAAAACCAGCTCCAACTAAACATTAAACATTGGGGCGAAACAGAACCTACAGGAGAGGTAATCTGGAAAAAATTAGTAATAATTTTGGAGGAAAGGAGACTAGAGTACTGCAAAGAAAAAGCTGGGGAAAATAGGCAAAGTGACATAATACGAGTAGACGGCACAAGCAAAATGTTACAAAGAGTGAGATTATATGAGTAGAAAAATGATTGGTAGGTTGTCCCCAGACTGCTAATTAAGAATCACATATGAGGTAATTATAAGAAGAAGTTATCTTGATACAAACACTACTCAGAAAGACATACTTTAGTACTCAGAAAGAGGAAGAAACGGGAAGTTTGCATATTAAACATTATATTTCAGACACAGCCCCAACCATAATCTTGAAAAGTGAGCACTTGATGAGTTCCTGGGAGGCAGGGGCCTTGCCATTCGAAGCATGAGCCCCAGCATCTGCCAGACTCAGCTCTGAGTTCCAGCAAGGCCACCTGCTAGCTATGTGACTTGCATGAGTTGCTTAACCTGGCTAAGTTCTGTTTCTGCCTTTATTGAACAGAAATGATGATTCCTGTCCTAATCAATTATTGCTCCTGAAATAAAGAACTTAGCAAAGAAAGTGGTCTTGGGCTGGAATTGGTGGTGGCAGTGTGCCACCAGGGCCAGGGGCAGAGACGATGGGGTCAAAGGAAAGGAATATGTGGTATCTGATGATTGTCCTGCCCGGTCAGTGGAAAGTTCTTCCCTTCCACCATCTACAGTACTTCACGTGTCTGTTTACAGTCACAGTCTTCAGCAATTCCTAGAGATTGACCAGGGTCCAGCCATTTAGCTCCCCTTGACGAAGCCTTGCACTTTGATCATGGCTGACGCTGATGTTTGCACAGCAGACTCTTCCTGCCGGTGTTCTTTATCTTGACATTTCTCAATGTCATTAATCTCGCAAGTTCTTAATTCAAATGTTAGCCTCATTAAATTAAACATTAATCTACCTGGAATTTTGCTTAATTGCCTGACAATAATAATGTCAACACACTCAGCTTATTTCTATAGATACTCGTATCTCAGACTGACAATGACTTCAATGTGTTAAAGGTATTTGTTCTTCAAAACAAAGGCTTAATAGGGTCCAGGGAGTGAAAATGCTGTGCCATCACATCACAGTCCGGTCCAAGTTTGGAAAGAATGTTGGGAGATCCCATTGGTTGCATTTGTTCTTGGCCCTGTATAGCATAGTGTCTTCAGGTTAATGATTATCACTTCCATAATTTCCTAATTATTATGCTTGCAGTAATGTGAACAAACTCAAATGAAAATAAGCCTCATTAAGCAGAATTTTATAATAATTTTTTAAAAGTGGCTGTCTTTATTTTTCCCATTTTGGAAAAAAAATGTTAAATGAAAGAAAACAACCTGGGTGGTCCCATCAAAT
>NC_081568.1:107798335-107821806 GCF_022355385.1 Mustela nigripes | reverse complement strand
TATATATATATATCTATATATATATATATATATAGAGAGAGAGAGAGAGAGAGAGAGATGTATATCTATCTATCTCCAAGGACCACTCGATATCATCATTCCTATGTCCTGCAGATTATTTCAAACTCAGCCTGTTGAACTAGCTATCTACCCTTTCCATCCAAGTTCAATGGGATTGGTTTCACCAGCTAACCAGATGCTCCAGCCAGACTCCCATGCCCTGAGAGTGTCAGGGATTTCTCCTTCTGCCTTACCCACAGCCTCTCCATCTCCTGTGTTCAGTTAATCACCGAGTCTGTCGAACAGTTTCACATTACTACCCCTTATGTAAGTGTGTACTTCTTTCTAGCCCGTTGCCACTAATTTAAGTCACCATTCTTTTTCCTTTTAACTGCCACAGTAGGGTCCTCACTGTCTTCTGCTTCCCTGTTTGCTCTCCACCAAAAATTTCTCTATAGAGCAGCTAAAAGGTCCTACTAAAATATAAAAATGCTCTTGATCATTATCTTGTAGAAGGTCCAACTCCTTTCTGTATAGCACAGCTATCATTCTCCAACCTTGGCACACTTCTCTTTCCTCATTTCCAGCAACCTCTCCCATTATACTGCCTCTGGCCACACTAACCAGTATGTGTCTACAGTTCTCAGAACAAGGCACGCTCTTTCTACCTCAAGCCCTGTTGCCCACATTGCTCTCTCTGCCTAGAAGGCTGTCTTCCTTCCTGTTCTCTGAGGCTACTCACAAGTCATCTTCCAGAACAGTGCTTTTCAAGCTTTAATGTGCATACAGATCACCCGAAGGCCTGGTTAAAATACAGATTTGTTTCAGTGGGTTCAGGCTGGGGCACAGGAGTCTGTATTTCTAACAACTGCTTCTAGGCGATGACAATGCTCTGGTGGTTTATACTTTGACTAGGAAGGTTCTAGAACTCACTTTAGAATACTTATTCTGGAAAGACTTGCTGACCTCTCAGGGTCAGGAAGTTGGTATTTTGGGAACCGGTGGAACATTCCCCCATTTCATAGCACTCATGATTCTGAGTTGTTATCGTCTGCTTATTGTGTTTCCACAGTCTGTTGGACTGACGGTGTCATCATACATCACAGTATACAGGGAACACCCTGGGTCCTCTGCAGCATGTCCCATACTGATATTTTTCCTTGCCATACACTACTGCTGTGTCTACTTCTCGCTCAAAGAACAAATAAGCTTTCATCACGTGGGCGATGCAGGCTCTCAGTTGGAGAATATGCACTTTTTTAATGAAGAAAGCATTTTCTGGCACCGTTACTGTCTTCTGCTGCTTTGGCAGCCATGTCCTCTCTGTTGTACCGTACTCTTCCACACACTGGGATGAGAGGAGGGATACTTGAATTTTCTTTTAGAGTAGATTCTTTCCGCTTGAATACCAAGTGGAAAACATAGCTATAATTATCCAGAAATATAGGCATCATGAAAATTCTTGTTCAATACTGTAGTGTGAGATTTTACTATTTAATCATTCTATGTCCGATATTATTAGAAAGGTTTGCACTTGTCCAACAGCACTTACATAATATGTTGGCTGATACGCTTGTAGGAACAACTAAATTTAGTCAGAAACACCTTGCTCTCTTTTCATCTAGATTACTCATCTCAGAATATCTTCATATTTACCAGGGATCATTAAATTTGACTGCTGAAATGAAAGAAGCTTAAGATTACTCATAAACAGGTCAGAGGAAAATATGAACATAGTGGCTATACTTTATGCTTCCTAATTGATCATTTACAGGAGCTGAGGTAACTTTAGGGTACACATTGTCTTAGCTCATTATGGATAAAAGTATGTCTGTCGAGAACATAATCAGAATCGTAGCCTTGCTTACTGGATAGGAGGGAGAATGAGCCTTCATAAAAGTTACAGCATTTTCTGTTCTCAGTTGGAAATGTTGAGCAGGAGAGGAATAGGCAGATGAATAAAACATGGTAATGGAATGTAATAAAGCAGAAATTGAGACATATCCACTAAGTCAGATCACAGATAGCATACAAATTTCACTGACCATTAAGATGAGGCGTCAGGCAAGATTGTGATATTTTTAATCCCCAAAGTGATTATATGATAAGTCTACAGAGTTTGGATTTTATTAAAAATTTTAAGAGTATATGAAAATGGATTAAAGTTTCAACTTCCTAGATTTGACATTCATTTTTAGCATGTAACAGCTCAGCAGTTTTAATGATTATTGCCAGATAATTCTACTCTTCAGACCGATATAGAAATAACTTTGCAAATGGTTCTTCAGTTGTATGCCAGATACTGGTGTGGGAATACTATATATAGAAAGCAACATTCATGCATTCATGGAACAAATGCCTTCCCTTGTACCCCACCCTTCTCCCTTGAAACATGTATTCATGTACAAATGTAGTGACTCCCAATCAGAGCCCTGCAAACCCTCCCCCCAACCATTCTCACCACCTACCCCCACCCTGGTATTAGGTAGCTGGGCTGCAGGCAGGAAAGCTAGAGCGTTTGCTAAAGTACTCTAGATTCCTCACATACTGAGAATTGTCTCCAGGATTTAAAAAAAAAAAAATGTGTGTGTGTAGGTACTACTATTAAGAATTAACTTAAAATAAACTTAAAGTGTCACAGAATTTTTTAAAATATTTTATTTATTTATTTGACAGACAGAGATCACAAGTAGGCAGAGAGGCAGGCAGAGATAGGGGGAAGCAGACTCCCTGCTGAGCAGAGAGCCCGATGTAGGGCTCAATCCCAGGACCCTGAGACTATTACCTGAGCCGAAGGCAGAGGCTTTAACCTACTGAGCCACCCAGGCGCCCCAAGTGTTACAGAATTTTGAAATACTTAATTTGCCATGTCTTTTATCAATAAATAGGTATTATAAGTAAAATGACTTCTATAAAGAAAGGAAAAAGGCAACCCAATCTGTGTGTGTATGTGTGTGTGTGTGTGTGTGTGTGTGTGTGTGTGTGTGTGTATTTATTTCTACTTGGTCCTGCAGTGAAAAGACATCATCTTCATCTACCAACAGTCTAGAGGAATTCATGGAAGATATGAAGAAATGAAGAAAGAAAATAAGCACGGAGTTAGGAATTGTGGAATACAGAGTTTTGCACAGAATTATATTTTCTAATTTCACCAAAGTTTAAGTAATTCCATTGGGAAACAAATTCCCTTGAAAAACAAAATGAGAAATGTTTTTCTCTGCACATAATTTAGGAGGAAATACTTCCAGTAGATCCAGGTTTCTCTCCAGGCAAAAAGTAATTTGGAAAGAACGAAGCAATATGGTGTTGGTAAACAGTGTTTCTCATAAAATGCCAGCCAAAAAGAGAATCTATAACAATTACCAAACTCCAAATTCAAGACTTTTATTCAGATCTTTCTTATCATCAGCCAGTATAATAAAAAAAAGCTACTAAATGGGTGTTTTTAATGTAGCTTACTTTTGTTGCTTGAGTATAGAGAAAAAAAAAAGGAACTTTTAAAACAAGCTCTTTTTTGCTAAATATAAAAACCTTTACACAATAGCTTGAAATGGAAAAGAAGTCGTGTGAAATTGTTCCCAGTGGATTTCTCTTTTTTTCTTTTTTTAAGATTTTATTTATTTATTTGAGAGACAGAGATCACAAGCAGTCAGAGAGGCAGGCAGAGGGAGAGAGGAGTAAGCAGACTCCCCGAGGAGCAGAGAGCCCGATGTGGGGCCCGAACCCAGGACCCCGGGATCATGACCTGAGCTGAAGGCAGAGTCTTAACCCACTGAGCCACCCAGGCACCCCGGCCGGTGGATTTCTCTTAAGTTCAGTTTCAAATACTCTTCCAAAAAGCAACTTGATAAAGTAATCAAAATCTTTTATATTTAACTTAGTCTACTGATATTATAAATGTAGCAGGTGTATAGTTATTGAAAAAGGATACGGTTATCTAAAGTATGTGGTAAGTTAAGTTTAATACTTCCAGCTCTGTGGGATGACCTAAGAACTGTTTGCTCCATAGGACATATAAGATTTTAATCCAAAAATGATGGAGAGAGATAATTTGCAAGATTCCAACTAAGCCCTATTTCAAAGTAGCTCTGTTAAAATACGCTATTACTACACAACCCTTAAGAAAACCTGTATCTATTTATGGATAACTTTCGGGAGCAGAATGACTAAGCACTGAATTAGAAGAGCAACAGGTACAATACAAGCAATAACAGAATAGGTCAAGATGTTTTCAATTGGTAGTTTTCTCATTGTGTTCCTCAGAACCCCAGGATCGCCTCGGAGGTGTCGGATACACAGCAGTGCTGAGGGGAAAATGCCACCGAGGAGTCTGAGGCAGCCTTGCCCCCGCTCCAGCCAATGCAAGTTGTCCAGTTGCACTATTTTGCACACACATGTTCCATCGAAGATTCAGTTTGCAAAAGTAGGGTGTAACCCAGATCATGTTCAACAGTCATTCTTCATACCGTTTTTCAAAGAAACTGGTTTCCCATTGGAATTATGTAAAACTTGACACACTTACGTATCACTGATTCAGAATGTAAGAAGGTCTTGTGGCAGGTAGACGAATAGGTCCAATAGCTATTCTCTGAAGATTCTGGGCAGTCTTTCCTTAATGTGATTAAAGGCTGTCATTCGCAGAACAAAATGGTAAGCATTCAGATAGCAGAAAGCGCACTCCTAGGGTTTCTTAATTTAATGGAGGGCAGAGGAGAATATGTGTGGTTTATAAATAAAACATCATCTTGTCACATTACTTTGATTTTATCTTATTTATGGAATTTACTTAAAATTTCAAATGATATTAAGAAGGGTGTAAAATCTTAATGTTCAACAAAGGGAGCCATGCATTTTATAAAGTCAAGAAAATCGCCTTTCAACAATTAAGGTTTTTCTCAAGTGATGTCTGCTACCACTAGGGCTCTTTTATTTCTTCCTCCCTCTAATTATTCTAACGTTTCATATTATTGAATATTTTAAGATTCTTGTTTAGGTAAATTGAATCTTTCAAAATAGCAGCTGGTTCCACAGATACTTCACAGTAGATACTTTGGGTAGGCACTCAATCTGAGCCAAAATCTTAAAATTTTATATTCATACATTACTAATCCAAAAGAGAAAACCAAAATAAATAATCACTAAGTAATTAAAAGTCCTCATTTTTAAAAGTCTATAAATTTCAAAATATCATATATGATAATAATATAATAGGGAACAATAGTACTTCTGTAACATTAAAAAATTAATACTTTGTTTAAGATAATTTGATAGTGAAAAAAGAGAAATATATGCAGATATCATAGACTCTGTTGATAAAATAACTTAAAACTGGAATTGGTGGGGTGCCTGGGTGGCTCAGTGGGTTACTCTGCCTTCGGCTCAGGTCGTGATCCCAGGGTCCTAGGATCAAGCCCCACGTTGGGCTCTCTGCTCAGCAGGAAGCCTGCTTCCCCTCCTCTCTTTCTGCCTGCCTCTCTGCCTACTTGTGATCTCTGTCTGTCAAATAAATAAATAAAATCTTAGGAAAATAAAAAAAAAAACCTAGAACTCGTTGTGAACTGAACTGAATTATTTGAATATAAGTATGTTTGTCGTAGGTGCTTGTAAAAATTTTCTTTTGAGCTATTTATTTGCTTGTATCCATCTCTTCTTGCTGCTTTGTTAACCAGCGTCTAGATGCCAGTGTTTTGAATCTTTCATTGAAATGATCCTTATAAGAGCATGTATCAGAAAAGATACTTTTGAAAATTAGGAATGCATTTAGTCTTAATCATGAGGGTTTGTGGAGCATATTGTCTAAATCAATGTGATAATGGCCAAATCAGTATTTTGCTTTACTGGTGTCTATGGAATAAATGTAGATTTTTGATCTGAAGAATTCATAAAGCAGACTTCTGAACACAGCTATCATATCCTTTCAATTCTTTGCTGTTATGAAAGGGCTTGGAATTACCCACAAAGTCTGCCTGTAGGTGCTTGTCTAGGTCCTTGCGGGGACTGTTGCCTAGAAATGTAGCACAGCGACAATAGCACGTATTATCTACCATCATTCATGCATCGTTGAATCCCTATGTGTTGCACCTGCTTAAGCTTTATGAAACCTCAGAGGCAAACTAATACATTGCAGAGCATAAAATGGAAATTATCTGAATCCACAGATTTGCCAAATGTGGATGACAGATAGTTTTGCTGAAGCAGGGGCTTTGTGAGGACACTCACATTCTGATATGGGGAACTTTGGGGACGAAAGGCATTTCTCACCAAGACAGCAGAGGAAAGAGAGCAGTGGGGAACACCCACGTTCTGACTTTGAGAAGGGTGGCAGAGAGTCCAAGTATATGTCAGGATCCTGCCAAAACTTAAGAGATGCTATTTGTAGCTGTGGCTGCGAGTCTGTACAACCCTGTTTTCCCTCAGCCCCCAATGCCGTCAATGTCAAGTTGTCCAGAGACTGCTTTCCCTGAGCTCCTTCCCTCATGGCCATCATTAATTGGCAGTGAATGGCCTGGAGATTGTGATTGTGTGTGAGTTGTTGAGAGCGTGAACGTGTTAACTTTCGTAAGGTTCATGTGAATTGAAATAAAAGTGAGAAAATAAGAGGTGTGATCAAAGAAGAAAAACATGTTGTTGGATGGAGTTTAGCAGCAGATGGTGAATCGATGAGGCAGATACCGTAAGACAGAGTGATTGGTTACCAGAAAGTACATCTAGCTGTTGCTAGTTAAAAAAAGATTTAACTGCTTCATTATACTCTCACCCTTAATAAGAACAATAGTAATAGTAATAATAAAAGACGTTTACAATGTTAAATCTCACTGCTTATG
Organism: Mustela nigripes; assembly: GCF_022355385.1. NCBI lineage: Eukaryota > Metazoa > Chordata > Mammalia > Carnivora > Mustelidae > Mustela > Mustela nigripes. Next base: position 107,814,982 of record NC_081568.1, on the reverse strand, counting down.
TTATTACAAAATACTGTTTCTTGCAGTCCACCTAAGTAAGGCAAGGGAGGGACAGTAGGCCAGTTGCCATAGAGATTCTAAACAAAGCTGTGAAAATGGAATATGCAATACCCGGATCACACTTAAGAAGCGAGCAACATAAATGTTTAATGTGAAGAAAAGCCTCAGGATCTGAAAAAGTACAGGGTAAGTGGAAATGAATGCATTCTAGAGGTATACTGTACAGCAGTACAGCAGCGTTTCACATTCCATTCACAAATAATAGGTCTTTACTCGTTGTCAATAGTATAGAACACTCTTTAAAAAAAAGATTTTATTTATTTATTTGACAGAGATCACAAGCAGGCAGAGAGGCAGGCAGAGAGAGAGAGAGGAGGAAGTAGGCTCCCCGCTGAGCAGAGAGCCCAATGTGGGGCTCAAATCCCAGGACCCTGGGATCATGACCTGAGCTGAAGGCAGAGGCTTTAACCCACTGAGCCACCCAGGCACCCCTAGTATAGAACACTCTTGTGCAATCCATTCCGCTATGCTACCCTGGACTGGGCCCTTCACTTTGCCTGTGTCCTTCCTCTTTTTCTCTAGTAGTTGCATTTTAATCAGTTCACCAAGTCATCTTTTTTACTTCCTCCTGTTATCTGGTATATGAGCTTTCTATTGCTGCAGAGCATATTACTAGAAACTAAAACAATGTGTATTTATTATGGGTCAGGAGTCCTTGCATGGCTTAGCCGGGTCCTGTGCTCCAGGCCTCAGAAGGATGCAGCCAAGGTGTCAGATGGGCTATATTCACATCCATAAGCTTGACTGAGGAAAAATCTGCTCCCAAGACAATTCAGATTGTTTTCAGAATTCACTGCCCTGTTGGTGTCTGAGGGCCCAGATGTTTGGCTGGCTGGCGGATGGCGGCTACCTTCATGTCCTATGAGATACCTTCAGTAGCTGGAGGTCACTGTCTCCTTCCAGAGACAACCCACAGTTTCCTGCCATGTGGATTTCTCAACATGGCTCTGAATCTATCATGCCAGCTAGAAGAAACTCTAGCTGCAGTCCACTAAAACAGAATCTTATAATGTGATTAAAGAACTGAAATCCCATTATCCTTGCCATATTCTGTTGGGAAGCAAACTCCAGATCCTGCCTGTAACCAAGGAGGGGAATAAACACCACTGTGGACAGCAAGAAATTTTGAAATTACAGTGGTCATCCAAGAGCCCACCTGGCACGTTGAAAGTCCATACTTGAGTCAAATACCTCCTACAAGATCATTTATCTCTTGAGTCATCCTCTGTCCTCCTGTGTTCTTTCCCCCACCCCTTTCACTCAAAGGACTGACCCTAAAGTGCATTCTATGAAGACTGAGTAAGGCCTGCAGGGACACTCCATCACCACTTCACAAAAGATAAGGAGCGATTCATGTTTCAGGACAGCATCAGCCAGGAAAAGAATTTAGAACATTCTTCTGGCTAATATATCTCCTCTATCCAGGAATCAGTCATCTCTGTTCCATAGAGCTGTTAGCAAAGCCTCACATTTGGACAGTAGGAACAGAGGCAACCCTAGCACATGGCAGTGGGAGCCGGGCAGGAGGGTGAGAAGCAAAAAGGAAGCCAGTGAGGTTCCAGATCTGTATCTATTGGAACTAATCTTTTCTTGTATCTAGAGCAGATGGGGCGGAGCTGCGGCTTCTCTCTGCTTAGCATTTGTTAAAATAGAAGAGGAATCATATTCTCCCACAAGCTGAGTTCCTAGAGTTTAAGTGCCTAAGGAAGAGCCATTACTCCACTGCCAGGGAATTATTCAATTATCCTGAACCACGTAGAAGATAAAGTAAGCAATCTGAAGTTGACTCTGTAACCCCGAGTCAATTTGTGAATAAAAGCCTGCATGTTTGATGTTGTTTTTCTTAAAATCATTTTCTAATGGCTGAAAAGTACTCTCTTTCAAAGGATTCTCAACCCAAAAAGCTGACCACTTCTCTAAGTACGGATGCTTGGTTTTGGCCCAAGATTAAGAAATGTCATTCTTGGTGGTCATTATAGAGTTGCCACTGCTCTTTATTGCATATTTAGGTTGGATTTTAAATTGGTATCGTTTATTTCTAGGAAACTCCGCTTAAATTGCTCTTTAGGAACAAACTTTTTAAAAAGATTTTATTTATTTTTTTGACAGAGAGAGACGCAGCAGGAGAGTGAGCACAAGCAGGGAGTGTGGGAGAGGGAGAAGCAGGCCTCTTGCCAAGCAGCGAGCCTGATGCGGGGCTCAATCCCAGGACACTGAGATCATGACCCAAGCCAAAGGCAGATCCTTAACACCTGAGCCACCCAGGTGCCCCCAAGAACAAACATGTTTTTAACTAAATATAAAGAGAAATTATTTTTAAGATACATTCTGGTACAGCATTTTACCCTTACAAAATATTTTCATACCTCATTTGATATACCTCATTTGACAATTATATTAAGGAGGTCAGGACAGTTGCTATGAACTTCACTTTAGAGGAAAGGAAAGAGGGTCAGAAAAGATACACAATTGTCTGGGGGTACATAGGTGGAAAAGACTGAAATCCTACTGAGTCTAGGCTGCCAGTTCTACTGAGCGAGCTTTTCCACATACATGCTGGCTAGAATGCATGGGTACTATGCAAAAAGGGACAGACACCATATCCAGACAGAAACATTAAATAACTGTTTCCCCCTTGCTCTTATGGGTGCTTAGGTTTAATTGATCGTTTTTGTGGTGGTTTTTTTTTTTTGATTTCAAAGAAAAGGTTGATTAAATTTAATATATAACACTCACTGAATTTTATTCACCTTTAAAAAAGAAGTTGCCTGAGGGCGCCTAGATGGCTCAGTGGGTTAAGCCTCTGCCTTCTGCTCAGGTAATGATCTCAGGGTCCTGGGATTGAGTCCTGCATTGGGCTCTCTGCTCAGCAGGGAGTCTGCTCCCCCTCCCCGCTGCCTGCCTCTTTGCCTACTTGTGATCTCTCTCTCTCTGTCAAATAAGTAAGTAAATCTTTTTTAAAAAAAAGAAGAAGAAGAAGTTGCCCGAGTCAAAAAAAGACGATCCATTCATTTATGGGTCTGTATTTTGGTAATTATGCATTATTTTATTGATTCGTCTCATAAGCACATAAATCATTTGAAATGGCGACACACAAATGTGTTGATTTTGGCTGCCTTAATGCTGTCATTACTTTTCTCCTCAAATATGAGAATGAATTATACAGATATCATTCTGATCAATTTTAGTGTGGATTTGCAATGTTAATCTCTGACAATAGAGAGTCATTTTCAGCAGGAAAAAGCAAGTTGCAGGCAAGTGTATCCCATGTTGTCATAAGACCTTACCATGTCTAAGAGAGTTCTGGAAATGTTCACACTATTCTAGTGTGGGACACCAGCTCAGGTTCCATTTCACCTTCTAGTATACATTGGTCATATTATAGCAAACATTATTTGAGATTTTTCTTAATAAACTAAATATATGACATGTGGTTGTAATAAATATATGACATTATTATATATAATAAACCAACTGTGATATCCATAATGATATCTGGATATGTATTTCCTGATATGATCTTTAAAACAAATTTTTTAACACAAAGCAATATAAGAATTTGTGACATTATCCCTTTCAGACACTTAGTTGTATATGTAATCATTTCTCCTCAGAGATTATAACAAAACTGCCGAGGTTTGGATACAAGTGATGAGTCTGCATATACTAGGCATATATATAGATAATGAGACAAAGTTTCAGTGACCATTTAAAAGATTAAGCTGTAAGAAGCAAACACTTTGAAATAAAAGCTGCAGTTACACGAAGTATCTGCACTTTTCAGAAATGGGAAATTGATTTTTAGCAGCTGCTTTTTTCTAGCACACCTAAAAGGTGATGGAGGAAATTTCTCCCTATATATATAAAAAAAAAAAAAATGGCTATATATTTTGAAAAATAGTAAACTTTAGAAAGTTAACATACTAATGTTACCAGAAATTAAAGTTGGAATACTGTCTGGTAGTCTGACCAAGTCAGAAAGATTTAAATCCACATCATACCATATGAATACATGCTACTTTTTAAAAGGAGCCATTTGCTACCAAAGTGTTCACTGGGGTAACAAATTAAGTTTATTGCTAATAGGCTTTTATGTTATTGGAGACTTCAGTAAGAAGAAACCACACCATTTGCAAATGGAGTGATCTATATAAAAATTGATGGGTAGGGACTGCCCAAATTTAGAAGTGAACAAGATTAACAAAACAGAAACATGGTGTTGAGCAGAGGCTTGGGCATTTTATAAAGAACCTGAAATCCAGAGAGGTTGAAGGATTTGTTCAAGTAGAGTACATGATGACAATCTAATTACCTTTACTTTTCAAATAGCACATTTAAGTTAAAACCGAAATGCCTTGTGCTTTAAATTTCTTCTTTTACTTACTATGGCAAGTGAGTAAGAAAACCCTTTCGGAAGTTGGCTCAGATCTTCCATTCCAGCCTCCTTCCCCTACAGTTTTTCTGGCCTATGTTCTAGCCAGAAGAACATTGTCCTGCTCCAAACACAGAAAGTTCTTTCAGGATACTGTACATTTGCAAGTGCACTTATCCTGGCCTAGAATGCTCTCCCTTCCCCACCACCCCCAGTTCCTACTAAGGCTTTAACACCGGGGATCACCTGGGCTCTGGTGACTCTCCTGCAGGTACTTTGTTCCTATGGCTCAAGGGATCCACGCCTCTGTGTTTTAATCTGTGCTTGCAGGAGTCAGCTTCTCTTATGATACCAGAGCTCAAGAGCATTTTAGTAACCTGGGACACTAGTAGAAAGCAGGCACTCAAAAATACTGTATTGATGTTTGGATAAACAGAGAATAAAAGCAAATTTAACAGAGGTGGTTATTATTGATTGGCATTAGCACAGGGAATGATAGAGATTTCCAAATGGAAAGGCACTTCAAAAATCTTTTCTGAACTACTCCTCTCATTTTACAAGTGAGGTTCAGAGAGCAACTTACTTTTGGTTATCAAACTAATGTATGACAGATTCAAGATTTTAAAAAAATTTTTAAAGATTTTATTTATTCATTTGAGGCACAGAAATACGGGGGTGGGGGGCGGCAGTGGGGAGAGCGAGCCTGGGCAGGGTGAGAAGCAGAGGGAAAGGGAAAAGCAGACTCCCCTGTGGCCGTGGAGCCCAACCTGTGGACTCCATCCCAGGACCCAGAGAGCATGACCTGAGCGGAAAGCAGATGCTTAAGCATCTGAGTCACCCAGGCACCCCTCAAGATTTTTTTTTAAGATTTTATTTTTAAGTAATCTTTACACCTGACATGGGGTTCTAACTCATAACCCTGAGATGAAGAGCCTTACGCTCTACCGACTAAGTCAGCGAGGTGCCCCCAGATTTGAGATTTAATCCATATCATACAGTTTTAGTTCTACATCATAAAGCATCTGCGGAAAGAAACTTTGTTACATAAACTACGTCTTGGTTATTTAGAATTTTACTAATATATAAAAACATAAAAAAATTTTCAAGTATTGAGGAGTACTTGGTGACCAAGCTCTTTTATACAAGCCATCATTTTGTTTTTTATTGTTGGACTGGTATGCTAATTATATCCTTTTTATTTTTTAGATCAAAGGAAGTGGTACAGAACATTTTACATGTTTAGTTTTAAATCAGGGCACTTAGCCTCTCCTTCATTTTTCTCAGTAAGCATTAATCTTTTTTCCAGGTCTTATTTTCATGTTCTACACTACAATTCTATACTTCTTAACATGAAATTTTATGTTACACTGTAATCCTCAGTTGATCCTAAAAATTATACATGCATCCATTCTAATATCATGGTGACTGGAAACAAGTCAGATCTTAGTACTTAAAATAATACAAACCTATTCATACAGTTCTGAAAAGCAGATTTCAAATTGCATGAATTAATTTACTGAATTTTAAAGTAGTGAATTTTAAAATAATTTGACCTAGCACTAGATAGATAAAATATAGAAAACAATCAACAAGAGAGTTCAGGCAGACATAAAATCAAGACAAATTTACTTATTTTAAAAAGGTAGAGTTTTTTTTTCCTTTTTAACCACAGATTGATTTCAGGAGCAAGAATAAACAAGAAATTTTAGAGCAAAGGGTGTATAGCCCTTATTTATTACTTTGGTGTACAAAAACCATCCATTTCCTAAAGCTTTCTGGGCTCAGCACCAACATACAGAAACCACAATTAAATTCTGTCACTAAAAACCCACATTTCATATTCACAACAGCAGGAGAAAAAATGAGAGTCTTGAAAGAATGTTTTGTCCAACCTGAAGATCTTACATTTTTTCTAGGAGATATGCCATACTAAGACTTGTTAAACTATAGAAATGATTATGCCAGAAGAGATAACTAACATGATACCCTGTATTGATCATGAGAGATTTTAATAATACTATTTCTGATTATTTTTCTCTGGAGTAATCAGCGTGCAAAGGAACATACTATACAATTAGCACAAAAAGGAATGTACAGACCCCAAGCAGAAAGAGCCTTCTTTATTCCCCTGCATTCTCCCTTTTATTTAATCTGGCTTGGAAGGAGGGAGAATCAAGGGAATGTTTGAGGAGCAAATCAAGGGAATTTTTAAAATTGTAGGAACATACTTCGCTTATTCAGTGTGAGTGTGCACGTGCATTGTGTGTGTGTGTGTGTGACCATTGCTCAGTACCATGATATATTAGCCATGCAGGTAAATCCTACTTCACCCTCTCCTTTCAGTGCTGCATCTAGTCTGTCATAGGCAGAAGCTGTCTGGGTGTGACTGGGTTGTGTTTTATGCTGGGGACCAGTGGAGGAGCAGATGACCTCTGGTGCAGCACTTTTCAGGGACCTCAGCTCTTCAATGATCTAGATGGAATTGATCAGGATAATGAACTCTTTGCAGACTTCCCACCCCCATAAGTGAAAGTAGCTCACCAACCCTTGCAGGTTCATCCTCTGAGTCCCAAATTTTGGAGTCAATCTTACTCTAAGACAGTGTACGCATAAAGCCCTGTTGTATGAAATCTGAGTCAGGCATTATTAGAATTTCTGCTTTTCCTCTTTGTTGCCATAGGTAACTTTGGATCACAACCCTGTATGCTCTCCTGGGTGATTCTCTGCATGATATTGCATCTTGTCCCAAATTAAGTCTCATCAGTATTTCCTGAAAAGAGAATCCAGGAGACATAGTCTTATGCCTGTGTCTCTGCTCCTAGATACACAGAGTGTCTGTGTGTTTAGAACGTTACCTGTTGTCTCCTGCCAGACATCTCCAAAACCCCGTCCAATCCCCATTTGACACACCCTCTTTTACTCTACTTCCTATACAGTATGTCTGGCTGGGCTTCTCAGATCAGCAAACTTCTGCAGCAGCTCTTCTGTCTTTTGTCACTCTTGGGTTCCTGAAATTTCATCAGCCCACTGTAACATCCTATCTCCCAAGATACTCTAGACCAACTGACCTGACTTAGCGTCTTTCCCTTGTTCCCATGTATGCCATTATGCCATTCCCCTGGTCTGGCCTCTTTAGTCAATGCTGAATTTGGATTTGCATCTACCTTTCTAGCCTTAGCAAGGGAATCCAAACCATACTGTTTCCCTTAGCTCCCTGGTTCTGAAACTTACTTGGCAAAATGACACAAGACTTGGTATTCTACTAACTACTTCTTCCCGTCCCAGCTCCTTGACTGACCTAGATGTGTTAACCCACTCTTACTCCTCGGGGCTGTCATTGGTTGACACTCTTTATCTTGATTTAAGCTCTGGTTAAATTGAGTGAACTCTACTAAAAAAAAAAAAAAAAAAAAAATTAAAAAAAAAAAGTCCTGTCCTTTCGTCTGTCACATTGTCCCTGGGATTTCTGTTCTTATTAGAATCTAGGGACCTTTATCTCCTTCTACATTACTGACAAAGCACAGAAATCATTCTCATTAACTTTGATCTTTTTCAAAGTTTATACTATACTGCACAATATGGCCAAATTCATGGTGCCATGGAGTATAAACATAAAATTTTTAATATTCTACCTTAAAACTTCTCTCTCAAGAAAATCCTTTTCTTCATTCAAACATTTCTTTAGATATTTACATATCATTTTTCCTTGCTGCTTCTCTGTGAAAAAAAGTTGGCCCCGCTCTACTTTCAAAACAAAACCCCAACCTGTATTTCTGAGCCAATCTCTGTCCATCTCATCTAGCTTCCAATCTAGTAAAGTCATTCCTGGATGCCTAACACATGCATACCTTAGAATACACCTGGAAGACACAAAGATGACTAGAACATGATTAGAGCATTCAGAGAGCTCCCAATCTTGTAGAGGAAAGACATTCACAAACAGATTATTGCAAACTCAATGTGATACATCCTATAATGAAGGAATATGCTAAATATGATTATTTGAGAAGAGGGCTTTAGATCCCTTTACATTTGAGTGTCAGATGAATATCAAATATGGATTTATTAATTTTCATGTATTAATTAGCATATGCATTTTGTTTCCGTTGAGTAATGAAAAAATAAAAACATTTGTTGAGGTCTTAGTTCTGTACTAGGCATCATGCAATATAAGAAAAGCTAAGATGGGGGCAGTGGCGGAACATGTTAGAAAGGCAATAAATATTTTTTAAATTGCTCTCATTAAATTCTGTTACTGTTATGCCTGGTTTTTAAAAATGACTTTAAGGTACATGGGTTAGATTTCATCTTTCATAAAACTTATAATAAGAAAATGATAAAATTTATGAAAGATAACTGAATTATATTTAGTGCCCCTACCTCTCTCTCTGTCACTATAAGAAAACCTAATTTTGGTAATAGAATTTATGAAATATTACAGATTTCATTGTTATTTCATGTTTGTATGATTTTGCCATAGTAATTTTATTTTGAAGGCAGCAAAAATGCAGAAATATAAAAATAAGTTATACAAAATAAATTCAGCTAATAGAGCAAAGTCTTTCTTTAAAATAAATGGCTCAATGATAGTGGTGCAGCTACAGTATTAAAAAGACAACTGAAATGGCAAAAAGTAAAATAAAGAGCCTAGATTTTGAACACTGAGGTACACTGGCTTTTGTTAGATGTAGAGTCAATAATATTAGGGGCAAGCAGAATTTAAAAAAAAACTCAGAAGTTTTTTATGTTACTTTTTATTTTAAGGGTTAATGTACCCTGAGGTTGTATTGCCAAACTAAATACATAGTGTCAGTGTTACTGGAGTTAGACTATATTAAAACAATTCCACCCCCTCCACATACTTCTGAGGAAAGAGGAAAAAAATACAAAGACTACTTAAGTCCTTCCCTGGAGGCTCACAATAAACTGTGTTTTTTAAAATTATAAAATATTTCAGTAACGTGCAGAGAAAAATACCCCAATTTAATAAAAGTTAACATTGTGCCATAGGTACTGCATATGTATGTTTATATATGTATTTACATATGTGTATATATTTATAGTAAAAGAAGCATTGACAAAATGTATTTACTCAAAAAAAAGGTAGAAGTCTGGGTAGTCAAGAAAAATCACATACAAGAGAAAGAGAAAAGAAAAAAAGAAACCCTGAATAGATCTACCATCTTTAAAGACTTCAAGACAGACTTTTCAGTTTTCAAAATACATAGACCTGCATTTACAAACTATTTTATAGGAAAGAAAGAAAGGCTTTCCAAATTCTTTTATGAAACCATGGTTTTCTGTACCAAACAAAACTGGGCATAAGTACAAGGAAAGAAAATGATTTAGAATCTCACTTGTAAATAGAGATGCAAGGGTCTCAAATAGACTGTGACTAAAATAGAATCCATCAAAGCTTAAATAGGTTTACTAAAGAAGAATTTATCCCAGGAATGTATAAAATGTTCAAACTTCTCAAAAACATTTTAGAAAATCTGCTAATGTTAATCACCAAGATAGAAAATCAAAGGTAAAGAAAAAATATATATATCTTGCTGGCAGGAGTATAAATTGGTAAAGTCATTCTGGAAATTTTTTGGCCTTGTCTTATAGAATTGTACATTCATATACTCTACAACTGAAAAATTCTACTCCTAGGTACATAATTACAAAAATTTTTTTGAATACATATACCAGGAGATATTTTTAAAAGCTAAATTGTTTTTTTAAGCTTTTTTTAAAAATAAAAAAAAGTTAAAATCGGAAATAATCAAATACTTATGACATAGAATGGGTCTTGTTGCCTTATTATGTACACATGGGATATTACACAGCAGTAAAAATAAATACATAACTATAAACAAACATGTGAGTTTTAGTACTATAATAGTGAATGAAAAAAGCAAGTCCCAGAATATTGCTATATGATACTTTTTTAATAAATTTTAAAAACAACTTAAAACTAATTATTATTTACGGGTCCACTCATATCTAATAAGGCTGAGTTCCAAAAAGCAAGGACATAACAAAAAGTAGGATTACATAAACCATGGTTAAGAAAAGCAGGAAGACCATGGAAAGTATGCCAATAGGTATTGTTACTGTTACAGTTCCAGTGTTGTCTGGGTCTTGGTTTGGAGGCCGTTAGATTTTAATTAATTAAAGGAGAAATCTATATGGCCATCTCAATCTAAACACACATATAATTTAATAAAATTAAATACCTATGTATGATTTTTAAATTCTGAAACAAATTCATAATGAAAATGAAGTTCTTAATCTCATAAAACATCTATACCAAAAAAAAGTTTTATCAAAAACATTCTCAGTGTGGAAATGTTAGATGCATTCTTAATATCTGGGTTTCCCTGTTTCATTATTTTACTTTATTTTTTGAAGATTTTATTTATTTACCTGAGAGAGAGGGGGAGAGAGAGACAGAGTGAGCACAAGCAATGGGGAGGGGCAGAGGGAGAGGGAGAAACAGATGCCCCAATGAGCAGGGAGCCCTACCCAGAGCTGATCCCAGGACACTGGGATCCTGACCTGAGCCAAAGGCAGAAGCTTAACTGAGCCACCTAGGCACCCCTACTGCTGGATTAAATTATAGTTTCCATCTTGAAAATATAGCCACATTGATTGTTTTGACCTGAAGGTTTTCAAAAGAATATATTATTTCAGAATTATTCTTCATAGTTAACCTTTCAATCTCCCCAACAATGGTGAAATTTCTTGCTCCTAAAGCATAATGTCTACATGACTGTTTATATCATTTGCTGTTACTTATTAAAGAAAATATTACAAAAGAGCTGGAGAAAAGGCATTATACAGTCATGACTTTTTAGACGATTTTAATTTTTTAGGGTATTAAAAAGGTAGCAAATTGTATATGTGACTTCTGTCCTAAGGGAAAGGGAAGACTTTAAAAAGTAGTTTGCAGTGTTCGCTTCGGCAGCACATATACTAAAAAAGTAGTTTGCATTGGACCTATAGTAATTCTGTCTAACATACAGATGTGTCAAAGTATATATTCTGATTCCTAAACTAACAGATATTTCAGCATTTCTTAAAATGTACCAGAATTCTCTATAATGAGAAATACCTCTTTGGGTACGGCAAGCCACCAGATCAAGAGAAAAATCTTTGAGTTATTTATGAAGATGAATTTTTTTTTAATTTTTGTTTCTGTTTTGGTTACCAGCTATTTGATTCCATTGTAAATAGTTTTCTAAAATTATGTTTTTACTGTCATTCTATCCAATAATTTTTACATGATTCCTCTTTTGTTTAAATCAGTGTTTGAATGTCACTAAAATATCTTTTGGATTTTAGGATCCTTAAGCAATTATAATATCAAATAAGAAGGAATTGTGTCTCTACTTTCTGTTTATTTCACTTCTATTTTTTTTTTCAAATTATGTTAAAAATGTCGGCAGTTTGGTGACTAAAGTCTCAGATGGGATATCAAAGACAATTACTCTAAAGATGTTTAACCACAACGATAGGACTGTATCATGAAATTCTTCATTTAAATCTATAAGTGATCCTTTAGTGAAGTGAGCTATAACCTCGAGAGTTTTAAAGTCTTGAATACAAATTCAAAAAAAAATTAAATAAACTTGATATAATGAGTTTGTTCCAAGTGATTTATTAATTCCATACCTAATTTAAAACTGTGGTTTATGAGCTATTTTGCAGTAATAGAAAAATATAGTGCATGAATAGTTTTAAAGAATGTGATTTTAAAAATATGAGATTGTTTGGAGCTGATTGCTCAAAGAAATGAGCTCTTGTTCTGAGACAAGTGTATATATGAGAGTCCTTTAAATATAGAGCTACTTCTTAAAAGAAGGAAAGTATTAGCATCTTATTGCTCACAGGCAATCAAGAAGGACATATTTTACAAAAGCTATATACCCAATAGTCAAGCCATGACATTGTAACTGTTAGGCATATACTTATTTGGGGCTTTATTATAAATATATCCAGGCCACAGTGCATGGTGGAAGCTAATTAAAATATGTTCATCAGGTAGTGCTTAGATTTTATCAGCATCCAGCACCCAGTTTTCTGTTTTACCACTTAATAAGCTCAAAAGACCTTGGACCCTATATTAAAGAGAATAAATGGGAAATTAATGTTGGGACCTAAAAGAGAGGCTGGAAGAAATTGGAGTTTCAAGAATTCAGCTGCTCCTTATTTCTACTCGGGAACAAAACATAGGGAAATTAACATCAATAACAGCGGAGGAATACAGAGAAGATATTTTTACTGTAGCTAAATAAAACACGTTGGTTTTATGGGTATTCAATGAGGAAATCTATAACCAGGGCTTTCAATGAGGCTCTTTAAAACTATAATTAGTGTGTGGGCCCTGGTGTACTGATGGACTAGACAACCCTGCCAGATCCTCCCGAGCCAGGCTTGTCCTTTTTACACAAATAAAATGCTGACCGTGTTACTGACCAGGCATTTGAATGGAAATAATTTGTATCCTTTTTATCCACACTATGTGTATATTCTGTCCTTTGGACAAAAGATCTTTTTTATTTAAAAAACCACCCTTTAGGGCAGTTCATTTTCTGTGTCAGTGGCTCTTAACCCGGTAATCTCCAGGCAGCTCTTCCTGTTGAGCCCTAGCCCTTCCTTTTTCCCCTCCAGTCACTTCAGGGCAACGCTGACCTGGGCGGTTTTCCTGCTGTTGACACTGATGGTCCATTTTCCCCAAAGCAGTTTGAAGCTTTTACTTCATATCTGATTCCTGAGAGGCCATGCCCCTTTCCACTTCCTTTTGTAAGGACAAGGTGGGGAAAAGTTAGTTCTCTTGGCATAGATGACGTTTAAGCCTAAAAATCACTCACCATGTAATGTGCCTATGTGAAGACTGAAAAAAATGTAGTATTGAGACTCACCTGGTCCAATACAACAAACTCACGCACAAGTCTCTACAGATGATTTATAAATTGTGGGAACGGCAAAGTTTTGTATCTGCCTAAAATGCAATAGCGCCTCCAGCAAGCGTGGTACATTAAAAATAGGTTGTGTGTCCTGTCAACTTTCCTACCCTTCGAGTGCCTCATAATATTTAAGATACGCAGTGTGATTTGCTGTTGCAGTATGATTTGTGGGCGATTTATTTTCCGAGTTCACCTGATTTTTATTTATTTGTCACAAAACAAGAAGTGGTGTGTAAATTTATTTATCAATACGTATTTGTGTATAGGTGTTTTGTATTTGTAAATGGCAGTCTCTGGAATATGTAATGATTATATGAAATATAAGTGCCTTTGGTAATATTTAGTAAAGCAGTTGCCAAAGAAATATACTGAAGCAGCTTTTTCAGGTGAACAGTCAACCACATCCTGGCTACTGAAGGGCCTTCAAGTCTGATTGCCAGTTCAGGGAATCTTTAGCTTTATAAAAGACGCTGGCACAACTTTTATCTAGGTTCCCCTCTTACTGGGCTTTCAGAAAGCACTAAATATCAAACTACTTCAATTCTTATTTAAAAGTTGTGTTCTCGTTCTTTAAACTACATGCAAATCATTTGCCAGTAGTTTTCTTTATTTTCTACTTCATTTAGGCTTTGGCACTGCTCTAATTAAAATATCTGAACAATATTTATTGGATATCATTATGCTGTCTGATCGAAGTCTTCTATTATGTCTTCATTCACCAATTAATAATGACCCTATCAATTGCAGACTAATTCAATTAGCCATTGCCCTGAATTTTTATTCATGGAATAAGCCAAAGTTCCCAGCCTAATCAAAATCAGGCTTGAAAGGTACATAAAGATATGTTAATTCTTCTCTCTCAGGGTGATCTTATTTTTGGTGAACTCAGCAGAAAATCACTTTCAATAACCCAATGAGAAAAGTATGATTCTTTTCCCTAGAAATTTTCTAAGTTTTATAGTTTTCCTCAAACTTCTTTTTTTTCTTTATATCATAGAATTTGGAGAAACAGGTAAGAACTTACCTGTTAACTTGATGTCCACTTTAGTTACTTCATTTTTTTATTTTAATTACTTCTAACTAATTGTTTGAGGATATTATTTGCAAAACAATTCAAAAAATAAAATGTGTATAGATTTTTAGATTGGTCTACTCATTAAAAAAAGAGAGTGTCACCTTAATTTCCCTTTATATGTCATGATTTAAATAAATCAATACAAGGGCATTAGAGTCAGTCTTTATATTTTGTTAATACCAACATATTTATAATTTTGGTTCTTTTGTCGTTTAAACTTGTTTGAGATTTAATGAGCGAAATCTTGGTAGATGGCCTTTCATTTACACACAGAGCTTTAGTGAAGCCCGGTTGAATTTTCTTCAACATTTTCCTGAGAACTACATTTGGAAGGTTCCTCTGGAGCTGAGAGAAGCAATCCTGATTTTGAGTGTTCCTATGTTGAGCTTTGAGGAGATCACTTAAGTCATTTTAACTCAATCAACTTCTGCAGCAACCTTTGATACCCTTCCCTCATCCACAAAGTACGCATACAAATGTACATCAATCGATGATTTTCCAGGCCCTGGGCAGAGTCTCCTGTAACTACAGTGTGTGGATGCCAACATTAAATCAGACCAGTGACGGTCAAGACCCAGAACCTGCCCTGAGGTCTGGAGGGCCCAACAGTCACTGTACTACAACTAGAAACTGTGTGCTGTGGCCACATCCCATCACACCCATTTGCCCTGGAATACAGACCTGGCAAAGTGGAGTGGAATTCATGTTGACTGCATGTTAACTCATTGAATCCTAAATAAGAAACCATTTGTTCACTGTGTACTTATTGAAACACCTTATGTGGGACAGGTACGTGATGTATAACAAAAACCAAGTTGCCTGCCCCTGTAATTTTATATTTGACAAGAGAGTACATTGGATTTTGTGTTATCAAGAAAAATTATCCTTCCTATATTCAGAGGAAAAACCGCAAGAGTAGGAGAGGCTTATCCCTTCAGACTAACTAAGGTGTTCAGCCTAAATGTCTGCTGGGCATTGGTAACAAGGATAAGGCAGTGTTGATTTCTGAGGATCAGAAAGAGAATTCCCACACCTGCCTAATAGGTGGTGAGAGGTTAAAGGGGAACCCTTGTGACCAGTGTGCTAGACAGACATCAGGACTGTCCTCTCTGTGTTCAAATAAAGGACAATAAAACAAGATGATATAGGGCTTATTTTTTAATATCTAGAACAACAAAAGGATAGAAATTGTTCTAAAGGTATGAAGAGAAAATATAAAAGAAAATTTTCTATCAAAACAATGGATTACTAGAATATATTTAAAGGAATTTTCTCTGTGAATAATAGAGAGGATGAGATGAATGCTGAGATGAAGGAGGTATCTTAATAATAATGCATTTCAAGGAAATTTTAAAATTTAGTAGTAGAAATTGCATTATCAAAAATAAAATTTGTAATATTGAGGACAAAATGGAGAAACTCTGAGAATGCAAAGGAGAATAATTAAAAATGAAAATTGTGAGCAAGAAAATAATATAAATAAGAAAAATCAGAAGCAGAGAAAAAGCCCATCTTTAGATAACGGACCTTCTTTGGAAGAAACTAAAAGAAGCAGAAGCAACATTTTAAACTATAAAACAAGAAAACCTTTTGACATAGCTTCCTCTCCCAGAAACTAGTCTACAGCTTCAATGGACTCAGACTCACTTGATTCCATCCAAAAGCAACTAAAGAGACTCTCACCAAGATATATCCTGGTATGTGATGATGACAACTGTCATTAGTAGTGTCAATTTCAAAAACAAAAATCAAACCTTGTAACTATCATCCAGGTAGAGAGAAAAAACAAACCAACAAAATAGAACTAGATTATTTGAGAAAAAGTGTTGAGAAAATTATATTCTTATGAAAAGCTAGGTATGAAGTTTTTGTCATGTCATATATATCCATAAAGCCAAGATGGTTTAGAAGTTGAAAGAAAACATAAATGGAAAACCCATAGGAAATTATAGGAAAACACGTAGATCATATTTCACTGATTTAATTAAGTAGACAGTTTTTCTTAAGCATACGAAAATATGCAATCACAAAGGGAATGATCAGTAAATTTGAGTATAGGAAAATTTGAAACTTCTGTGTCAAATATAAAATTAAATGACAGGGCGCCTGGGTGGCTTAGTGGGTTAAGCCGCTGCCTTCGGCTCAGGTCATGATCTCAGGGTCCTGGGATGGAGTCCCGCATC
>NC_081568.1:107699249-107798235 GCF_022355385.1 Mustela nigripes | reverse complement strand
AAGTGGGTTAAGCCGCTGCCTTCGGCTCAGGTCATGATCTCAGGGTCCTGGGATGGAGTCCCGCATCGGGCTCTCTGCTCAGCAGGGAGCCTGCTTCCCTCTCTCTCTCTCTGTCTGCCTCTCCATCTACTTGTAATTTCTCTCTGTCAAATAAATAAATAAAATCTTTTTAAAAAAAATAAAAATAAATAAAATTAAATGGCATAGCAAATTAGGAAAAGATGCAATGACTATAACAGAAGCCAATATTGATGTTACATATAAATAAATAATTCTTAAAGCCAATAAGAAAATCTTTAATCTAATAGCTAATGAAGAATGCATTAAATGTAAAAATGCCATCTTTTAAACTATCAAAATGTAAAATTTTATAAAACAGGATTAGTATGTAGAGAAAAAATTATCATATACTGTAGATGCAAGTGTATAATTGTTCTAGAGACAAGGGAAACAATTTATAGCACATTTCAAATGACAGGTCTTTTATGCCAATAAAGCAATAATTGCACCAACAAGCAAAGATATGAACATGGGAGTTCATTCTAGTTTTTTACTGAAGAAAAAGAATTGGAAACAAATTAAAAGAATGCCAGTAGGGGATTGGTTAAATAATTTTCATATTCATTCTTGTATCCATAATAAAGAATGTGACACAGCCATTACACAATATTATTTGTATGTAAAAATACCCATAGTAAATAAAAAATGCAAGTTATAAAGCAACATGTATACTCTGAGTTTATTTTTATGAAGATATATGGGAATAACTATCTGCAAATATGAATATCAAGAGGTCAACCAGAATTAACTCTGGATAATAAAATTATAGATTATGTTATCTGAATTCCTTCTATCTCTTATACCACCTGAAATTTTCACAATGAGTGTTTATTATATATCTTTAGAAAATGAATCTATTTTTCACATCCTTTTACCAAATAACCCTAATTCTGTGAATTTATCCTATGTAAGTGAGATATGTGGCCAAATGAAAAGACTAGGATTTTTGGAGAATATCAATTTTAATAGAGAAAAATTGAGGGCACAGGGAGGAATAAATGTTTTATAGTAAATAATTGATTGCAGCAAAGCATTAACATGGTGTGTTAGGGCAAAAAGAAAGTCTTAAAAAATAGTTTGTTTACATAGAGGATTACTGATGAAATACTAAGTGGAAAAAAGAATGAACTAATTGACCTGCAAATACAGACCAAAAGTGCAACCAAGACCTGGTAGCCAGTCAAATGCCAAGTCAAATTTGCCTAAAAAACCCATGCTTAGGGTGGATAAAAAGCATTGATGGTATCTGATAGTGAGACAGAGTTGCCTTCTCCTCTTTCTGTATTTCTCAATTTTTCTTCATAGTTTGTATTACTTCCATGAACAAGATTATTAAAATATAATAAAATTATTAAACATAAATTGTACATAGTTATCATGCTATCGCTCATCCTCAGTTAAAACATGCAGTTGAACTACTGCATGATTCTAAATAATCTCTTTTAAAAAGTTAGCAGTCATGAGCTGACAGCATTCATGGGGTGTATATCAGGTTGACCTGGAGCTTTGTTCATGTTATAATTGCAGGTAATTGTTAAATACAGAATTATCTCAATTTTGAATCCAGGACAGATGATACCTAGATATCTGGAATGTCTACTCTATGTCAGGTGTCCTGCAAAACATACTCCTGAATGATCACCTAAGCTTATAAAGCTTGTTTGTGGCACCAGGCATAGGTTATGTGTGGTTTTATATGTAAAAGGCGTACTATAAAACACCACTGAAACAGAAAAGTCCCTCTATCCTTTGAAAGGTTATTTCATGGTATAATTTTTTCTATTAGTTCTCATAGCTGTAAAGTTCAATATGGAAAAAGTAATTGCTATAATAAATATTTAAAAATATTATTAGAAACTTCAACTTTTTCAAGTACAGGGAGGAGGAGAGCAATAATGAGTAGCGAAATGAATATATAGGATATAGTATTTATGAATACTGAATGTGTAACCTTAGAGCTACTAGATTGTATCAGATACAGGAGCAGGATAATATTTCTTATTGAGTTCATCATATTAACTAGCTGGCCTACAAATATGCACTAAAAGTGTTACCAACATCTGATAACCAAAAATATTGTTCAAATACCGAGAACAGTGAATGATGTGCCTTCAATGGACCTAGAATTACATACAGTTGTATTATGTAATGTTATGGTAAAAAAATTCTTTACTAAAACCAAAATGTTATCTAAACATTTTACCCATAATTTCATTTTTAAATGCCATATAATTATATTAGCTTCAAAATTACTTATGTTCAGTGAGTTAATTTTACAAAGCTCTGTGAAATTATAAAATATGTCATTCAAAATAACCAATAACAGAAAGGCAAACTCTAGAGCATTTTAGATGCAGCTGTGTTGCATATTTCAGTGATAAATCTCTTGGGTCCTTTTCTTGTCTTTTCACTTTTCTTGCGCACTTGTGTATCTGTATCACTTTTCATTTTCCTCACCCTTTTAAGTACATCTCTGTGAAAATCAGCTGACTTTCCTAGTCTGCCCTTCCAGGAAGCCATCTGTTAGGGTATGATGCAGACATCTGAAATGTCATTTATCTTGACCTTTCTCAAACAGATGCTCTTAGTTGTTCTATAGTTTTTCTAAGTTAGACACTCTAAAAATAATTATGCTTCACTAAAACATTACAGGACATTTTACAACAAAAGAGTTATATTCCTACATAACCCTCATGCAATACTTCTTTCTTTACTCACATATCATTTGAGCCTTTTTTGTATATGCATCCTTTTTTTACTCATATAATTAAAGGAAAATTAATCTCTCACTATAATTTGGAATCTAATTCCCTCTGTTAGTATTATTTTGGAACCATTTCCTTATTGTAATATAATCCTTTTTTTTTAAGATTTTATTTATTTATTTGGCAGACAGAGATCACAAGTAGGCACTGAGGCAGGCAGAGAGAGAGGAGGAAGCAGGATCCCTACTGAGCAGAGAGCCTAATGCAGGGCTCGATCCCAGGACCCTGAGATCATGACCTGAGCCAAAGGCAGAGGCTTTAACCCACTGAGCCAACCAGGCGCCCCAATATAATCTTAATATTCAAATGAGGATGTACAAAACTCCATAAAATTATATTATTTTTAGTAAGCCATTTCACCGATAAATGGGAATTTCAGTGCTTCTAATTCTCTCTACTTTAAGTAAAGATGAAATGACTATCTTTGTATACAACCCGAGAAGCTGACCAAAATATACTATGATCCAGAAGTTGCTTCTAGGACAAACAGGCCATTTCCCTGATTCTATATATTTTTTTCTAATAACATGCTGAGACTGATAATGGATTATTCCCCCAGATTTATTTATTGTTTTATTCTCATCAAATTCTTTTACACACTTAGTAAATATTAATTCATCTAATCCTCATAAAATCCTATGAGGATTGTTATCTTCATTTTTCAGATGAGGAAAATGAGATGTGGAGAAGTCAAGTAGCCTGCCCAAGGGCATAGAGCCAGTAAGGGCAGAGCCATTTGGGGAACCCAGACCATCCAGTTTTTCTCCAAAAGACTGACTGTCAGTATCAGAAGATTGGAGATGATTTTTAACTCGTTGCCTTTCCCAGTAAAATCTGGTTGGCACCACTGGGCCTCTGTTTCCTTGAACAGTGATGTTACACAATGTAGAAAAACAAGGGGAAGACGGCCGGCATTTTCTGCAGTGGTACCTTACGGCATCCTTGGCCATGAAACATACTTAGGAAGTAGTTTTAGCTCAATCCAGCAAAGCCTTTATTGAGGGACTGTTATATGTAAGCCACATTTAATACAGATCCAGGCATGAAGTGCAGTGCACTGAGCCAAATACCTACCCATATGCCAGCTCAGTACCCTAAATGACCTGCTGTATTCAAGCCAAACCTTGGGAGGTAAGGGTCTGTCTACAACAGCTGAAGGCATTTTGTCCAACATGTTTGCAGTACAACTTTAATTCAGAAGATCTGTAAGAAGGCAAAGTACTTATGAGCCAATGGTAAGCATAGATCTAGAAGAAGGAGCTTTTCTGGAATCATTGTGAACATGAGAGTGACACATCTGTGACTGTGTCCCCGACAGATCTGTCCATGTCCTGTTGCAGGAGTTTCGGGTTAAGTGTGGGATGCTGATTCTTTTTACACTAAGAGAGGTTTTCTTAGGCCTGGTAGTCTAAGTTTAATGTAGCAAATCTTAGGACAAAATCCAGCTTGAAACAGATTGCTGACTATTTAAGTAGAGAAGTTGACTTAACTGGAACAAAAAAGAAAAACATTTCTAGTTAAAAAAAAAAAAAAAAACAAGCTGGAGAAGGGGAGCAGTTAGAGTGGGAGAAAAACATATCTGTTAGAAAGAGCCAAGACATACAACTTAAGGAGAAAACATCTCCACCCAGCAGGAAACCCAGCTAAGTTTAAGAAATAGCACAGAAAAAGAGATACGCTATAAGACTCTTCATTGCATCATCTTAGCTAAAGACTCATAGACATTTAGGGACTATAAAGAAGCCAGCCTTAGAAGTGCTCATATTCTTGGTGACAGTTTGAGTTCCTGTGTGTTTGGAGTGTGGCTGGTAATGCAGTGACTCAGAATACTGTAAGGTTTTTTTGCCCGCCGAGCGTCAGCAACATTAAGAGCATTTTGAAGAGCAGTGTCTATGCCCAGGTGTCTCTGTGCAATTATATTTGGATTTAGGACAACAAAAGCAATGCATATTTTTAACTCTGGGCAAGGGAGGAACAGAGATGAAATTCATGTTAAAACACAGGGCTCTTCCAATATTGTAAAGCCAGGATTGACTTGGACTGGGCTTAGAGTTGCTATAAATTTGATGAGTATGGCGAGGAAGCTTTGAGATTTTTCAGAAATTTCTGAAATAGTCACAAAGAATGGAAAGAAATCATTCAGTGAGAATTTAAATGTATGGTGGAACTTTGAATCAGAAAGATGGATTTGAATCTAGCATCCTCCCTTTACTCACTATTTATCTTTAGATCACACATCATGCTATAATGGGCATCTGTTTCCTCATCTCAAAGGCTGTATAGGACTGTTGAGAGGATTCAGTGAGGACAAAAGAAAGCACTTAGTGTAGTTCCTATGAGATAGCAACAGTTTCCTTCCCAGGTATAATTTTGCCATCTTGCATCTCTGTGGGACAGGTAAGGTATTTTAGATGCTATAACACATGTTTAGGAAATAGCAAAATCAGAAGTATTTCTAGTTTTTGATAAAATTTCTAAAATGGTTTAATAACTCATTAAAGGTAGTTTTCTGTCTTAATCAGTTATCCAGTTTGAGTCTAAACTCTCTAACTAAGGAATGTTCCAAAAAGTGTTGAAAAGCCCCTATGACTTTTTAAATAAATATCCCTAGGCTGTGAAACATTGGGAATTTTTTTCATATCTTTATTGAAGAGCATCTAAATGCAGTAATTAAATACGGTCTATTCAATGCATTCTCTGTAGCTCTCTTTTCATTCATGTACTGATCTGACCCATGACTGTCTATTTGTGGCTATATACATTGCACAGGATGGAGAACCTGAAATAGAAACAAAAGGACATAGTGGTTGAAGGCCACCAAGGTCACACATGGGATCATGACAGCGAAAATGATAAGATCAAGGATGTAAGCAGGGCAATTAGTCATAGGAAGTAGGAGGAAGTAGGTGGCTATTGTGGAAGGAGAGAGGAAGCTGTAGATTAAGGAACATCAATAAACCTCAAGGTAAAGGTCTTATAAGAATTGTCTGCAGGGAAAACAAAGATTCCTATAATTTTTTAAAATTCACATCCTAAGAAGAAAAGCTTCATGAATTAGAGAACAAAGAAGAATATACTAAATTTTTCAGTGTTGTGTACTCTTTTTTCATAAATATTAATCCTATCTTTTGCGTTTCAATTGCATCCTGATTAATTTAATGTTTACCAAATAATCATGGGCCTTAAGGTTTTATAAGTACATAGTTCATAGGATCAAACACCTCATGAGCACAGATCCCACAGGTCATGGATGCATACTTTAATCTGTCTTCATTTTTGAAGAATGCCTGACTTCCTCCTCAACATTTAGGATTGTACTTTTCTGAAAGAGATTTTCACTGGACAACAATTACTGTTACTCAATTCTATATTCTGAGCTGATTAAAATTCATGGAGATAATGTTGGCTTTTATTTAATGTTTAACTGTGGTACATATATCATTTTTATTCCTAATGTGTACACAAGTATAGTTTTATTTTTGTTATTGAATTGACAAGTAAAGTCAACAAATTGAATTACAAGCACTAGCTGTGGAAGATAATAATCATTTCGAGAAGGTCAGACTTGCCAGCTCTGTGCTATCTTAGTTGCACAAAACTGCATGGCTAGATATATCAGTTTATTATAAAATTGATTGGTAGACTGAAATGACCATCACTTTATTTTAAAATGGTCAAAATAGTTATTCAACTAAACTTATCCAGCAGCAAAATCAAAGTTATAAGCCAATAATAGACTTGATCATCAGTTTCAATATTCAAATAATCAGTGTATTTTTGGCTTGAGCATGTATGTTACTTTAATCTTCTGAATTCAAGAGACTTGCAAATTTATAATGGACTCTATTGTGGCATTTAAATTAAATCTTTTCCTTTTTCTTAGGTGGACCTTCTGGTCCCTACCAAAGTAACTGGCATCATTACACAAGGAGCTAAAGATTTTGGTCATGTACAGTTCGTAGGCTCCTACAAACTAGCTTACAGCAATGATGGAGAACACTGGACTGTATACCAGGATGAAAAGCAAAGAAAAGATAAGGTAAGTGATCTGAATGGTTTAGAATAGGCAGAAATGGAGTACCAAGCTGAATTCAAGTTTGACTGAATGAACTACTTATACTTAAAGTATTAAACATAATGGCTATAAAATAATGTTAAATAAAAGTTTTAACATTTTCCATATTATCAGTTATCTAAGATCCAGCTAAATAAAATTTGTTTATATTTTATAAACCTAATAGAAGCTTGAATAATTTATCATAAAGTACATGTAAATAGTTACTGTTGAAATACTTGCCACTATTAATTTTACTTTTTTAAAAGATTTTATGTATTTATTTGATTTTAGTAAAAGAGAGCACACATGCTCTGTCTTTATAAGAGAGTTGGGTAAGGGGCAGACAGGGAGGGAGAGGGAGACAATCTCAGGCTGACTCTTCCATGACCATGGAGCCCAACACCGGGCTTGATCTCACGATCCTGATATCATGACCTGAGCCGAAACCAAGTCCAACACTCAACCAGCTGTGTTACCCAGGTGCCCCTAATTTTGCTATTGAAAAACATTACTGATATTAGTAAAAAATGTTCTTTGGTAGAAAAATATTTCAAAAATTAACTAAAAGATGTTTTAATTATATATTTCCTTGATTATTTTGTTAATTGGGAATTTTAAAAATGGACAAATTTTAACTATTACACTGGTTTATCAAAATTAAAACATAGGTTGTTTCTGTGCTCACTTTCCTTGATTCTGTTTTAATTCATAGGTTTGTTAAATTTTTTGACCTGTGTAACTATTTTAATATTATAGTAGTAGATATATATTATTGCACCGTACAGTTCTACACTATATTTGTCTAATTGTTTTTTTCTAAAAGTTCTTACCATTTTAAACATCTTTCCATAGTATCTCCTGGTCTGAATTTCTGTAGGGCCCTGAAAAATGGAAGTGCTTAGTCTCTATATCAGTAACTAATTCATTCAGATGTTAAAGTGTAGCCTCAGTTGGACCAATGAAATTGAAACTCATTAATCCCTTAGAGTGTTTGTGCAAAAAACTCTAACTTTCTAAAGACATAACACAAACATATCTTAGTTCTAAGATCTGGGGGGAAACTATAATATGTTAAGTATTTCTGAGTTAATAATGACTTCTTCCATTTTATGTAGCCCTTTCATTCCCTTATTCTTCTCATATTATTAACCAGTAGAAAGTTGAGAATATCTTGCTTTTTTATTTTTGAAGATTTTACTTATTATTTATTTGAGAGAGCGAGAAAGAGAACTTGAGTAGGAGAGAGGCAGAGGGAGAAGCAGACTGCCCACTGAGCAGGGAGCCCAATGTGGGACTCAATCCCAGGACCCTGAGACTATGACCTGAGCCAAAAGCAGACACTTAACTAACTGAGCCACACAAGCACCATAGGAATATCTTTCTTCTTCAAATATTCAAGACAGAGAATTGATACATTTCCCCAGCAGTATTGAGCCTGGAATGGCTATTCCAGTGGGTCAACAGAATCTGAATTCAGTTCACATAAAATTCACTTTAGGGGAGACATGTTTTTAGGTTTAGATTATAAAATCCATACTATTTACCTTTTAACATCTCAGAACACACCCATTGTGCATCTCAGGATACATTCATTTAACATCTCAGAAAACACACACACACACTTTATATTTTAACATCTCAGAAACTGTTGTATCTTACTATGTCACAATTAAATTGGGAGCATTTATTATTTTCTAGAAGAACCTAAAATAATGGCATGATTTCTAATCAATAGCATCTTAGACTGAATGAATATAGGGTTTTTTGTAAAGCCATCTTTAAATGTATTTGTGAGCTATAGACAAATATATGCTATGATTTCTGGCAAATAATTGTTTCAGCTACTACCTTTCACTTTGTTACAGTAGGCATTCTGATGCATAGGGAATGAAAATGTATTCCATAAAATGAAGCTTTTTAAACTCCATAAATTATATAGCTCTTGAAATTAATTTTAAGACATAAATATTCTCATCCATTATCCATGTGTAATACTCACAAAGGTGTCTGGATGGCTCCGTCAGTTGAGTGTCCAGCTCTTAGTTTTGGCTCAGGTCATGATCTCAGGGTCATGGAACTGAGCCCTACAAGGGGCTCCTTACTCAGTAGAGAGTCAACTTGAAATTCTCCCTTCCTCTCCCTCTCCCCCTCACCCCCCTAAAATAAATAAATAAATCTTTAAAAAAAAAAAAAGCTTATCTGCAATTAGCAAAATCCTTATATAGATTGATTTACGAAAGAAATATAAAGAAAAATGTGATTAAATTATTGTACTGATGAAATACTTTTTTTTAAGATTTTATGTATTTGACACAGAGAGAGAGAGATCACAGTAGGCAGAGAGGCAGGCAGAGGGGGAAGGGGAACCAGGCTCCCTGCCTTTTTGTTTGTTTGTTTGTTTTTTAAAGATTTAGTTATTTATTTATTTGACAGACAGAGATCACAAGTAGGCAGTCAGGCATGCAGGGTGGGGGTTGGGAAGAAGGCTCCCTGCTGAGCCGAGAGCCTGATGCATGGCTCTATCCCAGGACCCTGGGATCATGACCCAAGCCAAAGGCAGAGGCTTAACCTACTGAGCCACCCAGGTCCCCTGATGAAATACTTTTTTGTCTCCATTTACACTGAGTGTGTGATTTCATGATTGTATATGAATAACTTTTTAATTTTTCCTTTAATAATAGATGAGGCATTTGCGTATTACTGCATTTTATTTCATTATCTTTGTTTGAAATGCATGTAAAATTTTTGTCAAGTTGAACAAGATTTTCTATGTCCTTACTGATTTTCTATCTACTTATATTATCAATTATGGAGAAAGCAATGTGGAAATCTCCAACTATAACTGTGGTATTCCCGATTTCTTCTTACAGTTATATCAGTGTTTACTTGATGTATTTTGAAGCTCTTCTAAAAGATCCATGATCAGCTAGGGCCATAACTTCCACTTGATCAGATAGCTCCTTTGTGATTAGAAAATGACCATCTTTATCCCTAGAAATATTTTTTGATCTGAAAACTGCTTTACTGGTATAAGTAGAAGTACTTCAGCTTTCTTTTGATTATTGCTATGTTGGTGTGTGTTTTTTTCATCCTTTTACTTTTAACCCATTTGTACCTTATATTTGAAACACATTTCTTTAAAAAAAGAAAGAAATACATTTCTTCTATGCAGCATATAGTTGGGTCTCTTTTTTTTTCCCCAATCCTGCTATCTCTGCTTTTTAATCAGAGCATTTAAACCATTTATATTTAATGTGAATACTGCTATAATTGGCTTTAAATCTGTCATCTTTCTGTTTATTTTCCTACTTGTTGCATCTTTCCAATTTTTTTTCTTTTTTTCTGTCTTCTTTTGGATTAATAGAATTTCTTTAATGATTCCAGTCGGGGGTTTTTTGTTGTTGACTTATTTGCTATAACTTTATTTTTTATTATTGCAGTGATTTCTGTAGGATTTGTAGCATATATTTAAACTTACTTGTCTACCTTCAAATTAATGCAGAGCCCCAGAAACTTACCTCTAGAAGCACAAAATAGATCTTAGCTATAAATCCATGTGCTTAGGAACCACATTTATTATAACACTTGATTTTGACATTCCCCAAGTAAGTCTTACCATAAAGAAATAGGCTCCCACTAGGCAAGTTGGTCAACCATGAGAGTAAATTGATGCCCAGTGAAAAGGATGTAGGCCAGAATTCTTATGTGAGACAATAAATCAGTGTCATCTGTCCAATATAAAAATTTCTGAAGAACTAAACCATTTTAATATTATAAATATGACAATCAGCTAAACCTAGACCATGTAACTGGTAGTTTTAAAATTAAATTTAATCAGCTTGTTTATGGTATTACAACTAATTCACTATGATGAAGAAAAGCCTTAGATAAGTTTATTATTTATTACTGAAGAAAACAACAAACTCCAATAAACTGTACATAAGAATACAGCAATTACTATTATCATAAAGAAATACTTTATGTATAAGAAGGAAGAGCGAAAGTTCTTGAACTTTCAAGTTTTTGAACACTTGGAAATGTAGCATATATTATATATATATATATATATATATATATATATATATATACCCATCATAATATACATGTATATATATTCAAATAGTAAAATATTTTTACTAGGTATTTTACCTCTAATTTTATATATTCTTCATAGGTGTGCTCTTCTTCTTTATAGAAGCCCTCCACAACTGAGCAATTAATCTTTCTGAATAAGCCATTTCCTATTGATTCCTAATAATTATTTGTGTCTTGTTCTCCATGGTTACTTTCCATAAGGGAAAAAGACTTCAGTCTTTACAAATGCAAATTCAACTACAAACTTTCAGCCACACAAGTATTATAAATGCACTGAATGTTTTGGCACAAAGCGTGTGCTTGTGAAATGTTTTATGTATGTACATTTCAAAAGGAAATATTTACAAACAAAATTTTCTGATTCCCTTTTTGTATCTTTCCATTTTTATTGACTGCTTGCTCTAATAGATTTTTGGGGTGTAGGTATAGAGGTCTGCTGTAGATCCAGAAACAAGATTACTTCAGAAAAACCATTTCAAAATAATAGCAATTTTCTAGGTTTACCGCAAGTGGTATAAATGAAATACTAAAAATGTATGAATGCTGAATTTTTAAAAAAATGTATGAATGCCCTTTTTGTTTCTCATCAGTTGTAACTGAATAAGCCTCAGGAAAGCAAAACCAAGGAAAAAGTATAAATGTACATTGGAGTGTGTCTAAATGTATGTGTCAGTATATATGTATGTGTGTGTATATATGTGTGCATGTGTGTGTGTGTTAATACCTAAAGTCAGTTAAAGAAAAATACATTCCTATTCTCTTCATTGAAATGTCAGTTTCTCATTATCTTCCCAGAGCCTTTATAAGAATTCCAGTTTACTGTAGCATTTTATTTTTTGACAAAACTCTACATTGTATCTTTCATGACGGAGCATGTGATGATACCATCACAATCTCCACATTCTTATTTTTTTCTTTCTTTTCTATAATATTTTCTAATGTTTAACTGACTTATATTTCTCTACTCCATGGATTCAGATACGTTTTTTATTTGAAAGTCAAATGTTCCTTTGCTCTCATGAAAGTGACATTTGTTTTATACTCTTGGAGCTGTTTTTTACTGCAGTTAGCAGGAAAATTGCAAAATTTGACAGACACTTCCAGTGTTTAATTTTTAAGGCTATAAGCCAAAGTAAAACAATAATAAATTTCAGGAAGGGTTCTTATATGGAAAAATTAGAAATGAAAATGGATTTTCTCATCCAATATATTAGTCATAATGTCATGGTGTTTAAATAAACCTGAATTCACACCATGGGGGCTTTCTTCTTTGGGGGAAAAAAAAAGAAGCTGGTAATATTCTGCCTCCCTCCCTGAAATTGTCCAGGTTTTTAAAAGCATAAATCAAAAATTTGCAGCTTCACCCTGGATTTTCTATAAAGGAAAATCCAAAACTTTGTTTCCAGTAAGATTTTATTGGGTCCTTAAAGATGCCACATACTCATCAAGAACGATCTTGCCACACCTTGTTGAACTCTAATTCAGTGGTTACCAAAATTGCCCGATCCTGACCCTCCTGGGGGAGCTTGTTAAAAAATACACATTTCTGGGCCCTGCCTCTGACTCTCAGAGAGATGAGCTGGGAATCTAAATGTTTACAGAGGCTCCAGCTAATTTGAATAAATGTTTACAGAAGCCCTAGCTAATTTGAATAATGAGCACGTGTGGGAAAGATGACTCTGGCACCAAATTTAAGTTTTTGAAACTGAGCATAGTTTTGTATTTTTCTAGTCAGAACGGAACATATTGTGTGATAATTCTTTAGGACTGACTGGCCTCTAGTTTGTCAGTGGTACAAGTCAGTATGAATCTATGTCTCTGATGTAAGTTTAGATTTTCATATTTGCCAGTTGTCTCATGAATACCCACAAGGAAACACGTATTAGCTTTAAACAAATTTTAAATTTAAATAATAATTTTAAGCAGTTAGGAACACAGATTAGGTAGAAAAGCATCTAGAAGGATGTGACATTTATAGTCATTCATTTACATATTATTCTGGAGGCAGTTATTGTCTACTGTGCTGGATGTACTGGGGGAAACCTGATTATGACAGCGGGTCAAAGAAATCCCAGCCTAATAAGGAACTTGAGAATGGTAGAAAAACTTTGATTCAGTCAGCTCATTTTGAAGACTCAAAAGACAACCTACCAAGTGTATTATTCGATAAAATAGCTGTAGGAAATAAGTAGCACAAGCTTAGAGTTATCTAAGAAAAATAATAATAATATTAAATTAAGCTCATTTCATGAAAGTCTATGACTCTGCAATAGGGGAAAAAAAAAAAAAGAGTTCCTGGTTCTTCTCTACTTCCTTTCCTTTCTCAATGTCAATGTAGGGAGAGAAAAAAGGCGGCAACGTCACCAGTCCTTATTAGCAAAGCCTTCATAATCTGCATTGGAGGACATATTCAAATTAATCCATAATTACAGATGCTGCAGGATATCCTTTCGTTCCTGCTGAAGCTGGCACTGTGAGTAGCTGAAATTAAATTTGAATATTCAGAGCTTCGGAAGTCCAGCTCTTCTGTGAGGCAGAGGTCAGATGAGATGTCAGTTCAGTAATAAAAGCCATGCTGCTCTTCTGAAATTTGAGCCGGGTGTGAAATTTGGAACCTGTGGAATCTCCTGGGAGGTAAAATAAATGGAATCCCCAGTGGCATTCGGTGAGAAGGATTGTAGCAGGAGGAAGTGAAAGGGGATGAATGAGTCTTTCAAGATGGAGCAGCCACAGGTTTCTGAGCTGCAGAATCAAGGACAGTCTCCCAGTCTTACAAGGAGACCATTAGTCTCATCCACTCAAATAAGGCGAAAGGGAAAGAAAAGATGCTGCTTTTCTGAAAGTGGTTTCCAACAACTAATTGACTCTACACAAAGCATTCAGATTCAAAAACAGCAAATGAGTCGTGCCCCTACATGCCAGGGATTTTTATATGTAGTCACTGTAAGGTACTTACGTAGGTAATTGGGTAGTGACTTAATTGGAACTTAGTTAAGGAAATAATTCTACGGTTTCAGCGTTGTCTAAAAATAAGTTTGGTGTTATCTAAATAAACACCATCTGGTATCAACTGTTATTTAGAATTTTATCTGCTTTCTTCCTTGTCATAATTCAATATTATGGGACCCGGCTGGGATTTGTGTTGGTATAAAGAATACACAATCACCTGTATTCGCATAGATGTCGATGTTATTAGATTTTCAGACTCAGGACACCTCCTGAGACTGTTTCTGTTTTGGTGGAATGTAAAGTTCAGTGATGGGCTCACCATTTTTAATTTTAATTATATTAAAAAGCCCTCCCCAAGAGTTGATAGAGATAGTTAATGTCATGATTCCGCTTTTAATGCAAAACCAAAAAAATGCATAGAACTAAGAAATTAAAAGAAAAAAATGCAGTCTTTGGGGCTGATGTGCTCTAGACTGAATGAAAAGTGGTAACAGTCTGAAATAAAATATTTAGTAAAAACCTATAAATAAAACATTCAGTTATTGCCATAATCTATATATACCAACTAAAAAGTTCAAGGAATTCCTGTTATACCTTATGGAGCTTTTATAATTCATGCTTTTGACAAAAATAGAATGGAGCCCTTGTAAATTTTACTAAGGCCTCTGACCAAGATGGCTGTATCTCAAGAACTAACCTCGTATAGAAGAATTGATTTATCAAAGTGAAAGTCATTTGCAGACTTAGATGTGCTGGAATGGGAAAGAACAACCCCACTGAGCACGTTGAAATTCAGAAAGCAGCTTATTTCACCAGTGGGAAGTGCGGTAGCCATTGTTAAGGAGCACAGAGAACAACGTGACGTGGACTCAGCAATCAGAATCAGTTGGGAGATGGAGTCTGGGGGTCAGAAACAAGGCAGAAGACTGGATGCAAGTCCAGATGCAAATAGACAAGGGCAGAGGTCAGCTACAGGGAGGACTGTATTTCCATTTCCATGTTTAACATGAACTCCAAGTGTCCTGCCTACCCAAAGTTGTTTGTTCCTGAATAGAGAGTAAATGGTTTACAATGAGGAAAGGAAGGGAGGACCAGGAAATGGGGCTTATGGGATGGAGGTGAACAGGAAGAGGGTTAGTAACTTAAATAATTACAATGATAGAATCCAGTAACTAGCTAAAGGCTGGAGAAAAAAGATAAACTGGAATGATAGACTTGCCACAGGAACACTCAGAAGCTCTTGATCTTAAGGAGCTCATTAAGAAGTCATTCAGTTTGTTTGGAGACAGCAAGAGAAAGCTGGTTGTCTTTCTTCAAGCATCAATTTTGAAGTAGCAAAAAAAAGAAATTCTTTATATGTTATTTCACATTCTATAATATTAAAGACACGCAGTGAAAATAGATGGTTCATTTTGACCATTGAAGCCATTACATTTCTTAGAGGGCATTTGGATTTTTAATCTGCTTCATTTAAAAGGAAAAACAAAAGCAGAGTGCTGGTCCAAGGACATATACTGTGAGCTAGTATGGAAAAACAAGCAAAGCATTAGACACAAAATTCATAAAACTCACCAGTTTAGGGTGGGTTGGGAGCAAGGGGGAAGAAAAACATCCCTGCTGCTATGACTCCTATTTAGTGACAGATAATATCCCAGTGCAGATCCGATGAAACTTCATTCTAGGTAAGACAGAAGTGTAAGGTGTTAAATAACAAAAAATCAACCAAGGGAATGTGAAGATCTAATTGACTGATGGATAGGCGGCACCCCTTCTAGCAAGTGGAGGGGGCTCAGAGAGTTGTAGAAAATGGAAGGCTTTTATAGAGGGAGGGTGGGGCAAGAACATGAGTAGCATAAGAGGATTGAGGCAGGCAAGGCTGCTTCCCCTTAGGAGTCAAAGCAAAGGGTCTGTTTTATCATGCAAGATTACTTCACCTTCCTCTGGAAGTGGGGAGTCGTGGAGAGAGCCCAGTGGTAGACACATTAGCACCCATCAGAAAATTCCTGACTGACCAGTGAATACGGCATTTCTGGGGGAGGTTGAAACTGTACTAGATTAACTAAGAATCCCCAGTGTAGACATGACCTAACTGATGCCATTTGGGGTCTTTGGGTTTATTTTTAACAAGGGAGACAAAGTGAACAATGCAGGGAGATGCAGTGAGAGACAAACATATATATATTTTTTTCTTTGTGTTAATTATTTTCCATCCTAAAAACTCAAGAACTTCTTTGTTTCCAGAAAATTGGATAAGCTACCTTAAAATTTGAAACCATATAGTTTTTCCAGTTAACAGATGTTTCTGCATGAATGAAAGTGTGAAAAACATAAGAAATATGTTATAGAACATGCTATTAAAGTAAAATGTCCATTAAAAATATTTTTTATTATTACATATCATTATTACATTTATGGCCTTATTTTTCCTAATGCTCAAAGGCCAAAAAACTTTAACGTCTTAATTTTTGAATCTTAATCCAACATCACTCATCAGAAATTAATAAAAATATCCCCAGTGAAAATTATGAACCTCTCATGTTTATGTTTATGTTTGACTTACATATTATTAGACAAAATTGTATAATGACAGTATTCCTCAAAGGAAAGGAATTACTCATTCTCTTATTTAGGTCATGCTTGTATTTTGACTGTGAGGGACCATCAAGTATTTAGCCCACCTTTGACCCTAGGCATCAATTAGAAAGGTTAACACACTAAAAATACTGATTAGTGACAGTTCCCCAATAGAATGGTCAAGGCTAAAAAAGTTTAATAAATTGCTTAAAATTCAGGTGTGTTATCACTCATTAAAAGGTAGTGATGAAACTGATTGAAACAGGAGAGCTTAGCTGAGAAGAATTTTGAATATTTTTATTGAAAGAAATAGAGTCCGATTTAATGTGAATCTAATAGTTATCATTCCCATTATGAAAACTGATGTAGGAAAGACGTTAGGGTTCAAAGCCAATGGCCAAGAAAGAATTCTTGAGATACCTTTGGTGCAAAAATGTGATTTTATTGAAGCCTGGAGACAGGACCCAAGGGCTGAAAGAGGTCATGAGGGGTTATGAGGAGTGGCGCATTATATACTTTTA
Organism: Mustela nigripes; assembly: GCF_022355385.1. Classification (NCBI taxonomy): domain Eukaryota; kingdom Metazoa; phylum Chordata; class Mammalia; order Carnivora; family Mustelidae; genus Mustela; species Mustela nigripes. Next base: position 107,781,214 of record NC_081568.1, on the reverse strand, counting down.
AGTTGACCTCAGCATAGCATAGGTCTCAAAGAAATTTGGAAGCAAGGTTTCCAGGATCTTGAGGGGGCTAGCATTGTTGGGAAAGGGTCATTTATTACCATCTAATTAAACCCGAGTCATAAGACTCTTTGATATATATGGGTGGGTCATACGTGTGACAGATGATTGCCAACATGTATCTTGGATGGTTTAGAGATAAAGGAAATTTATAAAGTAATTTGTATATATTAATGTAGGCTTACAGGATGGGGAACAGAGGGGGCAGTTTGGGTTAGGATTGCCTTTCGCCCTTACCAAAGTGTCAACATCAAGGCAGTTGAGTCCCTAGAGGAATGTCACTCTGCCTGTTTCAGGGCCTTGTCAGTGGGCTGTGGGTAGTAAGGAAATCTAATAATTCCTCTTCTGCCTCTATTTCCCACATCAAAAATGAGCACGTCATTATTCTGATTGCTGAAACTACACGTTTACCATTGGAGAGAACACAGCAAAAAGTATGAACCCATTTCATGTCTAGGTAATTACCAGACAACTAATATTTTGACTGCTTAATGTAATATATTTTGAAAGTGAAAAAATCCTCAAGGACATCAGTTCTACATGGCACACAAGCTTTTCCACCATCATACCATTAGCTGTAATCTGTGGAGCGATTTAAAGTCTCTAACTTACAAAATGAATTAGTATTCTAGTCTTTTTCTGCTTTTTCACAGGTTAAATCTGAAAAAGGATAAAAGATACCTGTCGCAGTTCCACATTTATGAGAAACTATGAAAGGATTTCTGGATCTGCCACACCCTATAAAAATGACCCATTAGGAGAGTGATTCGCATATACTTCCTTTTGTTGGGTCTCAGAGAAAATGTATTTATATGTACGATGGGCTCTTGAGGCACACATCTGTACTAAGCCCCTTCAGGCCCTTTTTATAAAGGCAATGCATTTCTCATCATTTTAAAGCTTCTGGTGTAATTTGAGACACAAAGCTGGTTAAAAGATAATATTTTAAAAAAATAGCAGATGAACCCAGCGATTGTACCTGCATGAAAAGAGTATTTTTTCCAGTTTTTCTATAGAAAAACACCCAGAAGACCACACACAGGAATTAATTTCCTGCTTTCCAATAAAGCTAGAAATAAAATTAATGTTGTACAGATAAATGAGATGTTTAATAGTTAATAATAATTAAAGGAAGTATTCTTCATAAGTGAGTGAAAAAGTGTTATTTTACATAGCAAAAATTTTCTTTTTTCTTTTTAGTACTTTACTAATATCTAGAAGTATTAGCAAAGGTGATTTTTTTTTTTTCCTCCTGATGTCAGATATAATTTAATGACCAGTGTACCCTCAACACATTGACAAAAAGACCCAGGCTTCCCCTGACCAAAGTAGAGTTTGCATCTGCTAAGCTCAGGACCAGGGCTCTCTACACTTTTCATTTATGGGTGCCAAATTTAGCAAACAAAAATGCAGCACACCTGTTAAATTTGAATTTCAGATAAGCAATGAATAATTTTTTAAGTATAAGTATATACTGAATCTGATATCTTGCAACTCTGTCTCCATTAAAAATCCCCTAGATCTTCCAGTCAGAACAGATGTTCTCCTGAGAAAACACCTAAGGGAGAGAGGATAGAGTGAGAATGCCTTTCTTTCACACTTCGGGAAATACACACAGACATATGCACACATACTCTCACAACCTGCTTCATGTCTGCAATTCTATTTTGCCACCTCATCATCTGTCTCCAAAATTATCTTCTCCAGCTCCCTGACACTGTTCCTTCCTCAGCACCAGTCTGGCTTAGAAGACACATGGCTGAATGCTTAAATCACTACTGTGCGCCTACTTACAGCTCTGTACTAAGTCGTGTCTGACCAAAATAGGATGAGACGTGGAGTGAGGGAAAGGTTCCTAACGTGGGGTGGGAATTGTCAGACACTTATTTTTCTACTGCCACATCATTGAAATATCTTCTCTGAAGGGGTCAAGACAAACTACGTATTGTTGGGATATAACACAAAATACCCAGTGTGATTTAGGAGATTTTGAGATAAACACTGGGCTTCATTAGAGAAGCAGACTGTTTTGTACTTTTCTGGAAAAGAGGAAAGGCATTTCTACACTTCTGATTTTAGTCTAAAAAAGAAAAAAATTAGATGGTCTTGCTGTCTGACTACTCTTCATAGTATCTCCTATAAATAGCTACTTTTGAAAAGCAGATGATTTTCCAGTTCTGTTTTTTTTTTTTCCTGTAGTAATATTTCTTATGGCAGTCAAAATCTGAGTGCTAGAAAGCAGATAGTTTAAATCTATAGCCACAGTTTAGAATGACATATTTTATGTTTCATAAATCTCCATAGGCAATCATCCTATGTGATATATTTGCTGGGATATTCTTGTTTCCTAAGGAGATTTTCATCATAAAAGAAGTTAAATATGGTGGTGTGTCCCATCTACTGAATGACTTTTAGACTGAGCATTCCAAATGCCAGTGGATATGGGAGAAAAAAGGCAATAGTCAACAGAGTTAACAGGTTTTGCTTTGATTTTTCTCGGTGTCTTTTTCCAGGGTCAGGGTCTTTTTAACAGAAGTTGTATGAATTTTTCAGAAAGGCTCTTCTGGCTCTTCGTAAGAATGGCCAGGCCCCCCAGCTTCTTGGAGTTAAGGCTATGCAAGCAAAACACTGAAGGAATGGAGGTGGCTACCCTGTCCCCAGTCCCTTCCCCTTCTCATCTGGTTAGGTTGGATCTCAGCAGTTCCTTAGCTCAACAAGTCACTCTCACAGTGGTCTAGGGAATCTCAGGTACAATCTTTGCCAGCTTGCTAGTAATAGAGAGGTTGATATTACTGTGGAGAGTTAGATCTCTTCATCTCAGATGTCTACAGGCGAGCTGAACTCTTCTATTAGAGACCAGAAGTAAAAGGTTCTCCAAAATACTCCCAAAGATGTGCCACTTCCTTCCTTTTCCAAAAACTCCCAACCCCCAGAGTACCTAAGGAGGAATGAATTTTAGAAAGATATCACAGCCCTCTTTTCCAGTCAATAATTAAATATCAGCCAACCAGCTATCACGTCAACTACAGGAAATGAAAGAGAGTCTGTAACAGTTTGAAAAGTAATAAATGACCCTTTATTGTCAGAGTAGAAGACAAAAGACAACATATTTGCTTTTTTTTTTTTTTTTGGCCAGTTATTAGTCTCCCACTGGTGCATTTTGGGGGAAAAACCACAACAACAATAGAGTCCAGGTACCACTGCAAGAGCTCTAAGTGAATGTCAAATTTGTGGTTGAGTAAAAATTTGGGGGGATATAATCAGAGATTTATATACACTAGGAACGTGTAGCAAAGCCAGAGCAATTCAGTGAAATGTAGCATTCCCTGAAGCCAGAGACCTACTTTTTTACATAATTACAAAAGAGAGCAAACTTCAGAGCCACAAGAAATCTCCTGAGGGCAGCAGTGGGAGTGGAATTCATTTTCTTGGAGAATCCATATAGTAATTTTAATGGTTTAAAATGATTCATGAACTAGTGGAAGAAAGACATGGAACTTGTCCCCATGTTTTTCTTTTTACGTCCTCCATCAAACAAAAATGTTCTATAATTGGACTTTTGAAGTTAAGTCTTTGGATAGGCAGTTTGAAAGTCTCACATCATTTCATCGAGGGAGCTGGGGAAGCAAAGAAATCTCTAAAGGAACCAGGGTCCGGATTTTTTAAAGGGCTTGAGGAACAAAATAACATTTTGAAAGGGACACAGATAAAAATTGGTGTCCAATATGAAATATGGTGCAGAATGATTTATATATGTCACCATGTTCTATAGCTTTCAGAAAACCTGCCAGTTTCCCAGGGTATTTCAAAATAATCTCTAGTAGATGACCAAAGTAGTATTCCCCAAGGATTGTATAAGCTTTTTCAGAAATGATATTAAAAAAATACAGAAGAATAAAGATGTTGTTACTGAAATATAAAAAAGAACAAGTAACACTAATTGTTTGATATATTTGTTAAGTTTATGTTCATGAGAATAAATACCACCCAGAAAATAAAACCAAAAAGAGCAAGTAAAATAGAGAGAGTAGGACCTAAGAATAAAAGATTTAGAAAGTGTACCCAAGAGCCACAATCAATAAATTTCAATAGATTGTCATGTTAGGATTTATTCAAAGAATCAGAAAAGAATAAGTTCACAATTAATTTTGAAGCCTGAATATCTCTGACAGGCCTGGCACATACTGTTGAGGAAGTCTGGGGCACAACTCTTTCAGACAATGGAGGTCCCTCCTCAGACTAATCAATGTTAACAAATATCAAAAAGTCCTTTGTGATATACCTCTAACCCCTCAACATCAGTTACTTATGCAAAGATTGGAAGTTCCCAAATCCACTCTCACTTCTGACATCAGCTGCAAGTTCAAAGGTCCCCAAGACCACTTCATGTTCCATAATTCACTAGAAGGACTCACAGAACTCATTTAAAACTATTATACCTACAGCTACATTTTTTTTTTAAATCTTTAATTAACATATAATGTATTATTTGTTTCACAGGTACAGATCTGTGAGTCATCGGTCTTACACAATTTACGGCACTGAACAGTTACAGTTTATAATAGTGAAAGAGGATTCAAATAAAAATCAGCGAAGAGAGGAGGCATGTAGGGTAGAATCCAGAAGAGTTTCAAGCATGAGCTTTCAGTTGTTCTTTCTGGGAGTCTTCATCAGTGCTAACCTCTCTCAGCAATGATGAGTGACATACAATATGCACTAGGTATCACCTCAGCCTTGATGTTCAAAGCTTTCGTTGAAGCTCAGTCATGTAGACATGGTTTACTGCCTGAAAGGCTAACTTGAGCCTCCAGCCCCTTCAGTGGTCAAGCTGGTTCAAAGCCCCCACCATAAATCACATCATTAGCATAGACTCTGGTGTGGCCCAGGTCTCCCATGTAAGTGAAGACAGTCATCTCTCAGGACTTTCCAAAGTCTTAGAGATTATCTTCCAGGAACTGAAAGCAAAGATCAGACCTCCTTTTGGGCAAGGTGAAGATTTTACTGCACACTCATATTACACGAACTTGTATGATCTGTACTGTCCTCACTGGAATGGCACATGTCTGCATCACTATGACAGTTCTAGATGGGACACACCTTGAACTTTGCAGGTACATTCACCTGCTGATAAATTGTTTCAGTTGACTATGGCCTTTCTTCATCTGCGCCCTTGGAGGGTAGTAGTTCTATTCAAGGATGCTTGGGGGTTCTCTTCAAGAAGCAGATCCCTGTTCCTCTCCACAGATGAGGATTTTTGCCGTATCGTTGTTGGGACATTGTATAGTGAGGGCTTATCCCCCACCTGCTGCAGACTAGTGATCAATGAGAACCTGTTAACACAATCTCCTATCTCTAACAAAATCCTTTCTTTATGTGTGTGTGCATTTCCTAGAATGTGATTCTCAATATGCATTATTTTCCAAGGAACATTTCCTAGATTATTGGAATTTACCTAGAAACTGATTTCTTGTTTCCTTATTACATCTGAAAGAATGTACTTATATTTAGACTAATTTTGTTACAGAGTTTCATTGGTTTAGTGGAATTGATTGGAGAGAAAACCATCAAGAATGATATACCAGCCATTCAATCATGAAATGGTTTCAAGGATGCTGATAAATTTTCCTAGAAAATTGAATTCACTGAATAATAGCTAGAGTCTATGGAAGCTAAAATAATCAAACTTTGGTTTTAGATTTTTTATATCCAATCACTAACAGAAGTTTCATACATTAAAACTTCCAATAAGATTTCTTTTTAATGTGATGTACATTCATACCACCAACAATTTTCTATACATTTTAACACAATAATTTTTGTTTTACTTTTTAATGAAAAGTTTTGGTATTTTTGGAATGCTTTAATATAGAGCAAAGTAGAACATAAATTGTAAATTAGCCTAAAAGTCATAGAATGAGAAACAATTGAAGTTTCTCTTACAAACACTATTCAAATAGATAAATACTCTGTTTGTCTATTAGGCTTTTAGCCATTAAAGCATTGGTTCAAGTTGTAACTCTGAAATTTTTGACAGAAATTCAAGTAATGTTAATAATAAGTATATAAAAATGATTTTATGATGCTGAACCATAAACTAATAAGTGTAAGTCCTTTATGTCACCCACAAAAGTCAGATTTTATACTCACATAATATATAAATGGTTACTTTATGAAATGGATACTTAAATCCTATGTCCACCAAATTTCCACTATTTTTGTATGGATCATAATCTTAACTGTGAATTGCTATCTTTAAAATATCATGATTCAATAAAATGAAATGAAATTAGAATAAATATAAATGTCTACATCCACTATAAATCTCTTTTACAAGTGAAATATTGGGAAAATCCTGACTTAAGAGAATTTCTATGATAAAGTTCAAAGTTTGTTTTGACAATTAGTCATCAATCATGGCCAAAAGTGTAATATAATAGTTTTAAATTTTAGACTGCATTGATAGAAGTATTGTATCCATAACAAAGGCACACTCTATACTTTAGGCCACTCAGGTCATTACCACATATTATGTCCAAATAAATACTACCCTTTCAAGTCAAATTTAAAAAACAGAGGGTATCCAATGGAATGCAATCAAAATAAGTTTAAAAATCATCTCACATGAGTTTTTTTAAGCAACCACAAATGTTTAGCCTAAAGCACCACGAATTTTGAGTTTTTGAGAAATTTATGTTAATTATTGTTAAGGAGGTCTAAAGCTGTTTTTCTTTTGACAGGTATCATCTATGCTTATTGAGAATAAAGCACTAGGATCAATAGATGGAACTTAGAAAGAGGCATGTGTCAGCCTAGTGAAAGGACAGACTTCCAAAGTATCTGAATACATAACTACCTACCCTATTATATTGAGGATTGCATTGTCATTGCTGGAAGTTCCATGTCAGAAATGTTAGAGGAAAGTTGGTGCTCACAGATCTATGCCTTATTTTCCAAGTCTCTGATTCTTCCATTCTATGGGTGGAATTACATGAAAACAGTGTTTCTCGTGGATCAGAGTTGGAAAAGACTATTTTTTTCCAACTCCTTCATAAGTACTTTGGATGAAAGAATAAATAAGTGAAATTATATATGCTGGATAATTTTTTTTTTTCTCTTTTCCACTCCTCTCCCCTCCAACCCCCACACAAATGCTGCTCTTGGGTAATGGATTTTTATCTTTGTCTTTAATCCTTTAAAGATAAAGAAATTTATCTTTGTCTTTAATCCTTTAAAAACCCTTTCAGTGTGTGAACATAGGCAAGGAAGCCAGTGGTGTGTTTGACACCATGGCCAAGGCAAATGCAAACAATAGCTTACTCGACTCTTGTATTTTCACAATATCTGGAATCCCATTTATAGTTCTAGTCTCCACATATCAAAAGAGAAATAATGAAATCTAGAATGGGGAGACCCAAAAAGGCCATAGGGATGAGCTGATAGTTCCCTGAGGCCTTGCTAAAATACTGATTCATTAGCCTTAAAGAGCTTATGTAGGCTCTCTAAAAATCCTTAAAATTGCTATTTGGGTGACAAAATTCCAAAAGATTAGAACAATGGGAGTCTCTTTAAAACCTTTTTTCAGAAAGATTTATTTATTTTAAAGAGAGAGAAACCCAAACGGGGGCAGGGGCAGGGAGAGAAGGAGATGAAAAGAGAGAGAGAATCTCAAGCAGACTCCCTGTTGAGTTCAGAGCCCAGTGGGGTGACCCTGAGATCATGACCTGAGCAGAAACCAGGGGTCTGATGCTTAACCGACTGAGTCCACCCAGATGCCCCTCTCTTTGAATTTTCTAATGCATTATTTAGGAAAAATAAAAAGAAGTATATCTTCACAGACCAGATGACATTCTAAATAAATAGTATGTGCAAGAAATTCCCCCAAGAATTCCTCAACATTTGTGAAAGGCAGTTAGAGGTCACGGCTGCTAAGAGACGCTAATTACGCCCCAGCTGTCTGATGGTGTCATGAAGGAGAACCCTCCCCTCTTGGCAGTCTCCCATTGATGATGTCTACTCTGGCCTGAATAGACCATTGTCCCTAATGAAGAATGACAAGTCTTATCTTACAAAAAAAAAAAATTAAAACGTTGCTGGAAGCAACATTTAATTGTTTTATCTGACAGTCTCTTTGTGTTGAGATTTGAATCCTCATTAGAATCTGATTTGAATTTTAACAAGTATCACAGGAGAGTTGACATTGAAAAGCCAGATCCAAGATCTCAGCCACATGAAGGCAGTGGCAGTTCTCTCTATTATCCTCTAGGTTGTAATTTGGAAGCCTCTCCAAAGTACCTTTAGTGCCTTTTTCTTGAGGGCCTGTATGTTGGGAAAAGCCCGATAGATCCCTAAGCATTTTCGTGTCTAAGTACATCAGCAAACTTGTCATCGGCTAATGAGCTAAGCCTCCTCCTGAAACTGAAGCATATGCATACTCTTTTCTAAAAACTTCTCAAACTGTGTTTCTCATATCCAATTTTTCCCTTCTAAATGGAGATATGTTTCCCATTGATCTTTTCAGACTTTGGTATCAATTGAATTGCTTATATCTCTGAAGTGTGTACATAAAAGCCCATGTCTAGAATTTTTACCCATTTTTAAAAGTGAACTAAAAATACTGAGTTTGCATTCCTTTGCTGGATAACACACAGAACTAGCATTCTTAAGCATGATCTTCCTAGTGCTGGAGACAAGAGAACAGTACATGGGCCACCTGTTTGCACAGCAAGTACAAGATGCCATTCTCGAATTTGCAAGGATGTACTTTGTGTTCTCTGCTGCATTATTACTGAGAGACTTCCAAAAATAAAAGTGTTGTCTTCACTACCTTTAGGCCATGGTTTGGGTGATTCCAATGTGGATTGTGGCTGTTTTTCTGTGAAAGTTTGTTTTTTAAATTATACTATTTTATGAAACTTCATTGAATCTTTTCAGTGAGCATTCAAATAGCTATGACTTTCACCCCTTAAATCAGAAATGTCACAGTTGAATGCAGTTTCAGAGCTGACGTAGTTTCTCCACATTGTATTCTCCATTATAAAGGCTAAGTATAATATTTCAACTATTTCTTTCTGGGTTGATAGTTTCTTATTGAAACTTGTGCTGAAGACCAGTGACTTCAAAGAAAATTATTTCTTACTGTGTATCCTTCCCAAGAAATGGTATGACCCTGTATTTCGGACTGTTATAGATCTTGTGATGAAAGTTAATGAATTTAAGTTCTATTATTCCAAAGAAACACATTAACTTCTCTAGCAAGGCTCTGAAATTGGATTTGAGATTCTATATTTAACTGTAACACCACAGTCTCAGCGAAGCATTTGAATCCAACATCGTATGTTAGGGAGAATGTCAGGAAACCATAGAAGGTACTCTGAGGATTTTTGGTGAGTGTCTGTGTGGTATATTCTATACATGTGAACTTCTACTAACAGAGACACTGTTATTTAGTAACACACTTAAATCCAGAATTAGTTCTTGGTTGGTCAATGCAAAGCCAGAGCATTGCTGAGGATAAAATTTCTATTAAATGAAAGTGGATTCAGCTATGCCAAGATGATGAATTCTAGACTTGGCACAGTTCGGTATTCTCTTCTTCAGCAAATATTTATTCAAAAATTGCCTTTGAGATATATTTTGTGTCAGGCTGAAAAATTGTCCCCCACAAGGTAGGGATAGCACTTCGCATTGGCCCTCAATGACACATAATCTTTCCGTGGAACCAGCAGAAAGATTACCCCATCTTGTCTGTTGCTTCTATTAATCAGTGCCATTGTCTAATGCCTTTGAGAGGACTTCTTTATTTTTCCCTACCCAGGAAACCTTTTGTGATCATGTGAGACTGAGCCAACTTATTCTAGAAGGCCATTTTTTAAACATTCCCTTTAATTTTAGAATGTTCAAAGACACGGGTTAAATATTCTATCATGTAGTGATGGAGTTTCTTCCCCGCCCCCCTTTGGGGAATTTTTGTTTCGGGTCTCCCTTTAGCTATATAGTCATGTTTTGATCTCAAGCAAGAAAGAAATTATCTTCCAATTATAAGATGCCTCGTCAAGTTAAAAGGGGAAAGTTTAAAGAGATTCTTCATTATCCTATTTGAGCTAAAATGAAAATGTGAATATAAAAAAGTTAGAAATTTCTTAAATAATAAGTGTGCAGACTCTATAGATGAAAAATGAGAAATCTTCAAGTAAGACTAAATATTATGAATGCATGAATTTCTCCCAAAGTAATGTCTAATTTAATGTCGTTCCTATTTTGTGTTCTGATTTTGTTTTTTCTGAAGCAAGCACTTTACAAAATGATTATAAAGGTCTCTTTGGAGAGAAAAATGGTCATAAATTCTCTTTAATAGAAAAAAAAAAAAAAAGCTTTGAAACCAAAGATTGGTGGAGAAGAATCCAGTGCCAACATGTCAGGATGGTCTAAGTCACAATGATCGCAACAATATTGCAGGGATCCAGGAATGAGTAGACACAGAATCCAAAAACAACAGAAACGTTCAAAATAGCATTGATTGCATTCTTTCTCTTGGGGATGGGTTAATTTTGTTGTCTGTGAGAAGCAAGCAAAGGACATTGTGATAGGGAGTGTTGTGCTCGCCAAATATCCATGTGCTCCTCCCCATTCCCAGCCTCCTTTGCAGCTGGGCCAGGCTGATATAATTAGTTAAGGTCAATGATATGTGTCCAGAAATGATGTAAGCTGCTGCTATACTGTGTTCTTTAAAACATCCTGCCCAGTCTAATAACTCTCTCTCACCATGCCCTTTGTCAATGTGGATGCCACAAGTTTCAGATGATGGCTTCAATTTGCAAGCAGCCTGGATCTCTAAATCACTCCTTAGAAGAGAGCACCTTCCGCAAACTGCTTAACCTATACCAGCCCGTGACAGAAGCAAGAAATAAATATCTGTTGCATTAAAAGAAATCTGATAGGCAGATGAAGATGATAGATCTATGCCTCAGATGCCCAATTTTATCTTATTTAACTCTTTAAATTAAGCATTACTTGATAATTTATATTTTTAAGATTTTATTATTTATTTATTTATTTATTTGAGAGAGCAAGAGAGCATGAACGGATGAGGGTGTGGCGGTAGGTAAGGACAGAGGGAGAAGCAAAGTCCCGCTGAGCAGGGAGCCCGAATCGGGCCTTAATCCCAGGACCCTGAGATCGTTACCTGAGCCAAAAGCAGACTCAACCCACTGAGCCACCCAGGCACTCCAACAATTTAATTTTAAAATGATCATTTAAAAAGAAGCTGCAATAATTTGCTTTGAAAAACATGATTAGTTATCAAAATCTCACGATTGAGAAGAAGGTTCCAAACAAAAAAAAAAAAAATGATAAAAATGATTCCCAGGAAAAAGAAGGCTGTGTGATTGATATTCTTTGCTCTTTTCTATTAGGTTTTCCAGGGCAATTTTGACAATGATACCCACAGGAAAAACGTCATCGACCCTCCCATCTATGCACGGCACATCAGAATCCTCCCTTGGTCCTGGTACGGGAGGATCACGCTTCGCTCAGAGCTGCTGGGTTGTACAGAGGAAGAGTGAGGAGCGTCCTTGCCCCACAGTCCTTCTCTCTGTCTCCCTGAAAGTATCTCCATGGAATGAACTGGGCAAACTCTGTAGGAAACTGAATGGGATTTTTCATGAAAAAGTGCTCAAATTATGGTAGGCCACTGTCTTTTTAAGGAGGTCTAAGCCTGCCTTTTCATTGGTTTAATTTGATTTTTATTGTTTAAATTGCTTAAGCCACATCACATTAACTTGTGAATTATGTTCATCATTGTTTTCTGAATTATTCACAATGGTTGGAATATATTAAGGGAAGAAGTAGCACTCTTTTGATAGCAAGGATTAAAAAAACTCATAGTTATCAAATTAAAGAGTTGATAGAGCTTTTATAATCAATACTCAGCTAATTCTTATAAAAGGAACACTGCAATGTTAGCAATAAGGTTTTTTTTCTTCTCTAATAACTCTACATGATCCTAATTATTTCCCCTGTGCCTACCAATCACTGTCAGTGTTTATAACAGCATTTTGAAGAATCTGTTACATGCAGTACTAATTGATATTATAATTCTCATTTTACTTTCATTATTTCTAATCAAATATATCATGTAATCTTTTTTCGTTTCATTCTATTCTATATTCTTTATATTGTATATCAACTGAATAAGTCCATATTTTTTTCTAAATGAGTTTTTCCTGTTATTTGCCTAAAAGTTTCATGTTTATGTGTGTGTGTGTATGTATACATATATAGGTATACATATATATGGAACATGATTGCCTGTCAGTAGATTGATCATATTTAATATCAGTAGATTGAATCTGAAATTCTATTTTTGAAGGAAGCTATAACTATGTAATTTCCAAATACTTCCTTGATGAAAAACCCAATACTACCATTTTGCAAGATAAACAACAACAAAATAGTATTATGTCCCTTTGAACCGGAATTTTAAACTTTATTTTGATGGTATTTACATAGCCTTATCTTTACTTTAAAATAGCAGAATAATGAATTCTGTGTTTGTCCACTTAAAATCTTTTTAGCAAACAAATATTAACACAGTGCTGCAGAGTCTGGCCAAGCGTACTCATCATCTCTTTGTTCATCTCTGCATTTCCTGTGAAACTAGAATTTGACTGAGACTTGAATGAAACTGGTGGCAATTTCCTAGGAAAGCACATTGTGTAGTTATTTGAGAAAAGTATTTACTAATGACAATGTAGTACATCATTTTAAGATGGAAATTGATTTCTGTTTATTTTGCTTCGGAGGTCCTGAAAAAATAAGCAATTGTCATAACAATTTGTTATTGATAATGGAGGTTTCATTGACATGTCTCTCAAATTAAAGCTCACACTGCCTCCATAATAGTCCTCAGCATCTAATTTATAAGCTTTACAAGTATTTGTTTTATAAGGCTTAGACACAGAATTATTGGAGTTTTAAATTAAGGGTCCTGGAAAAGAAAGTATGGTATGTGTACAAAATGTTAAGGTCCTGTGCTAGACTGAGAAGTTTTTTTTCCCCCCTATTATTTGTGCTGCATAACAAAAGCCACTAGACTGTTATTGTCTTGTCTGTCCATGTGTTAACCGCATTTCTTAATGATGTATATATGGAGTGGGTCTTCAAGCATAGTGAAGAATTTAAAGGGAAAGTCAATCATAATGGTGTTTTTAATAAAAGCAGAATTAAGACTGGCTGGCCACACATTTGTCCTATGTCCACAGGCTTTCTACTTCAGGTTCTTATGAAATTGTTGATCTGAAGCATCTGAAATAATGATCATTTTTTGGCATCTTTCACAACTTTGTTAGGTCCTCAATGGACCTAACATTTGGAGACAACTTTTCAGACAACTTTAAAATTAGGAATTAAATCTTTTTAATTTCCTCAATGTTTAAGTCATATTACAAATAATTACTTAGATCCAAAAATAGACACACTTACTGTCTAGCCAATGCCTTTTATTTTTTTAAACATCTACTGTCCCACCAAATTTCTAGCCGTTTTCCTTTACAGACTATGCACGATTCTTCATTCTAAACAGAGTATGTTTTAGAAATTATGCTTTGTAATGATTTACTTTCTCAAAATTATTCCTGGCTTCTTGTGATGTTCTGAATTTTATTTTATTGATAGTTTTTTAAACAAATATTTTCAAAGGGAGATTGTTAAACTTAAACTCCTTATTTTTTAGAAATGCACTGAAATGGCTTTCTCTTGCTTGTGCATTTTCTCTCTGCTCTCTATGCACTTCACCAATGCGGCACGACCAACAGGCTATGTTTGTCCCATGATGCCTCAAATTCATGACAACAGAGGGATTCCCACATGTGTTGATGTTAACAATTCCTATGAAGTAGTATGTAGCTTTTGTGTCATTTGTTTCAATGACACCAAAGGGAAACAGATTTATTCTACTTAAATTCACACTGAAACAAGTTAAATCTTAGAAGAAGAATACACAGAAAAGTCACCTAGTCTTCACTATATGGAGTAGTGATGATATACTAATTTTGTAATCTATGAAATTAACAAACATCTCTGTTTTATCTATGTCCTGTTGAAAGCACTTATCATAGTCACTAATTCTAATTTCAGGGTTGACTTTCTCTTTCTGAATGGCTTCAAAGGATTGGTGTGAACTTTGAAGACTTAGGGTACTAATGATTGTATCTTTGCTAGTCAACAAATTATGAAACATAATACTCCCTACTGGCGTCTGATGTGTCAGTAAGTACAGAAGTTACTAAGACACAAATAACCTTTGCAAACTTTCAAGCTGTGTAATATTCCAATGTTGGTTTTTTTCTTTGTATATATACTTAAATCATGTAGGATGTTGTAAAATTAGTATGACCTTGTCTAGTCTTCAAACTTCAAATAAAACTTTTGAAAATCTGGGATACCTTTGAAGCGGTTGTAATTAAACACATTTGTCAGAATATACAAATTGTCTGAATGGCCACTACTCTTAACTACATCTTGATGTAATGTTTCTTTGTACAAGACAATTAAGCAAATACATAAAAAAGAGAAATTACAATAGCCCCCAAATACCCATTGCTATCAGCTAACCTTGATTTTCCAGAATTATTAAAATGTGTGTTTTATGCATTTCTCCCACTCCTTTCAGCTGTGCAAAATTTATTGGATTGCAGGTAACCCAAAGTCATTTTTTGCCTCATACATATTTAAAATTTTGTGTTCCAGGATTGATCTGGCCATTGTTAACCACATGCCATTGCTATCACTTCTAGTATTTTTTAGATACGTGATTCTCAGGAGCATAATGAAGAGATCCAGTCAATAGTGAGCAATAACACAAACATTAACAATGTATTTTACCCATGTAATGTCAGCTATTGCTTAAAGACAGAACACTTGGCTTCTTTATAAGCCCTGTTTCTGCCTCTCTGGAAGTCATGGGTAAAATATTATGTCTGTGTTCTTCCCACTTCCTAGATATTTTCTTAAGATTCAAAAATCTAGGAGAAGAAAAGTAAGCTGTTAGATGTTGATCCTTAGTTGAGTTTCAATGAATCTCTGAGAGTTCTTGGTATCAACTTATGTGTGTTGATGTAGTCAAGCATGTTCCACTTTAACTGCATTTGAATGTGAATGCTTCAGTGGGCCTCCATGGCTTGTCTTACCTTTTCACTTACACAAACATATACAAAGATGCTTTTATAAGTTAAATATGTATGTATACATATATATATATATCATATTATATTTAATATATGTTTAAGAAGGCACTAAAGAATCAAGACAACATCTATACAGGGTAAAAATTTATTGCGATAAAATAATTACTCAACAGAAAAACTTTAAATTATGAAGCTTTTAAATTACTGATTCAAGATGTAGAGACAATAGAAACATTTAGAATTCCAAGGAGGAAAGTCTGACCATGTTGAAATTTGTTTTAAAAAAGTCTATTAAGAATAACACCATGGGTGGAAGATATTCTCTCTGTGGAACATGGAAGTTTAAAACATCTAGCATTTCAACTGTGAGTACATGATTTTAAGATGTTGCGTTACTCTCTATCTTTCCTCCCTAGGCTAGTTTAAAACAGTAGTAACGATCGAATTAGTGTGTTATCTATTTGTACAAGATACTGCCTCTAACCTTCAAGATGCAAAATGACCCTTTTACCTGAGCAGGTAAAATGGAGGATTAAACCACTTCGCTAGCTGAGATATACCTGAGCTACTCTGAAACAGAATGCAATGTTAAATCTGTCTTTACAAAGAAAAAATACCTAGTGTGTGTAGCAATTTTTCTATTGATTTTGAAGGGGGAAATAGGATTCCTTGCAGTATCTGTAACTCATATTAGATGTTTCAAAATTGCTACCAAATAAAGTGTTTTCCACAGTAGGCAAGTGACACTTACTCAGAGAGTGATTCTGTCAGATGAATTTGGTAACAGAAACAGGAAAACATTTTTTGGAAAAGGCTCCTCATTTAGTTGTTTTTGCGTATCTTGGCAAGAGTTTACTGAGTCATTTGAAAACACTAATGCTGTGGAAATATGGTATAGTAGCATCACCAAATGGTCACCATATTACATGATTAGGCATTGCATATGGTGACTGCCTCCGACTTACTTTTATTTTAATGTCCTCAAAGGCAGGAACCACACTCTTCTGTATTTATGTAAAGTCCCTCTAGTGCTATTCACATGCTCATCCATAAATATGTTAATGATGATGAACTGACATAAACTCAACTTGCTTGCTGCTACCTGGAAAAGAAGTGGTGGGAGTTGAACTGATGTTGTGTTCAAACAGTAAGTCCCCCGTGGCCAGTACAGAAACAGCTTTGTAATGACTTATGTAAGCAGCAGAGCCCGGACATTGTTGAGAATTAAGGGGAAAGGCAACTGGGAATGGACTGCATGCCTATGATGGAGAAAGAATGTTTCCAATAATAAATGACTTCAGTGGCAGATTAAACCTGGATTTGCCCATATTTTATAATCGTTCCACTTCCTAGTGATTAATAGAGCTAATCATATAAAATAATAAATATAATAAAGACATATTTGAAAATATGTATTTTAAATTTTATTTATTTATTTGACAGACAGAGATCACAAGTCGGCAGAGAGGTGGCAGAGAGAGAGGAGGAAGCAGGCTCCCTGCTGAGCAAAGAGCCTGATGTGGGGCTCGATCCCAGGACCCTGGGATCATGACCTGAGCTGAAGGCAGAGGCTTTAACCCACTGAGCCAACCAGGCGCCCCGAAAATATGTATTTTTAAAAATAATAAAATGTAAGAGAATTCTATTTTATTTTTAAAATAATAATAGTAAAATAGTAATAATACTAAGAGTTTAAAAAAGGACTAGCGTTTTAGTGGAACTGTAGCAGGCCAGTGCCTCTGGCAGACAAGATTAATACAGTGCTTCCTGAGCTCAGGAAGTGCTTCCTAGCTTTTTCCACCGGGGCTTGGGACAGAGGAATTGAACAGAGAGGTGAAAGAGCATATTACAGAGAGTGCCCTCCATAATTAACCTCAAGTGGTTTAACCTCCTCAGTTCTCAAATTTCTTAGTAATAATAAGGGAGAATGCTATTTTTTTAAAAGAGTTTATTTATTTATTTGAGAGATAGCA
The DNA here is from genome assembly GCF_022355385.1 of Mustela nigripes. Classification (NCBI taxonomy): domain Eukaryota; kingdom Metazoa; phylum Chordata; class Mammalia; order Carnivora; family Mustelidae; genus Mustela; species Mustela nigripes. Next base: position 107,764,002 of record NC_081568.1, on the reverse strand, counting down.
TGACCAGAGCTGGGGGAAGCAGGGGCAGAGGGAGAGCGAGAAGCAGGCTCCCCGCTGAGCAGGGAGCCTGAGGCGGGCTCCATCCCCGGAGGATGGGACCATAACCTGGGTTGAAGGCAGACACTAAAACGACTGAGCCACCCAGGTGCCCTAGAAAAATACTACATTTTAAATAGCAGATGTAGTCTGCTATTGTCTGAATGTTTGTGTAACCCCCAAATTCATATGTTGAAATGCTAACCCCTAAGGTAGTGGTGTAGGAGGCGGGTCTTGGGAGGTGATTAAGTCATAGGGGTGGAGCCCTTATGAATGGGATTAGTGGCCCCAGAGCTCCCTAGTCCCTTCCACTGTATGAAGACACAATGGAAAGACACTAGCTGTGAACCAGGAAATAGGCCCTCCCTTGACTGTGCTGGTGTCTTGGACTTGGACTCCACAGCCTGGGAAAGTAGATGCATGAGCAATACCTGTCTGTTATTTATAAGTTCCCCAGCCTGTGATATTGTATGACAGTAGCCTGAATAAGCGGAGACACATTCCTAAAAGAAACCTGGTTTTAGGGGTATAAATATCTGAATAAGCTGCTTGGGTTATGTACTGAGACCCCAAGAGCCATGTTTGAACCATACTGTTCATACTTCTATGGGTGAGAAATTGGTGGATTAGGACCAGTAATTTTTTTTAGTTAAATAAACTAGGAGAGGAGTGGAGAAAGGCAGAGGGGAGGAGAGGTATGAGTCCACTGTAAAAATTCTCTCCTAAGACATTTTTCTCTCAATTTTATTCCTGTGCATATTTGTGTTCTTGACCACAGCATAAATTAGTTTTCTTACTGGAAGACACAGTCATAAACATTTGAAAACCACGGCAACATGGTCATGAACTGCTTTCTAAATGCATAGTGTCTGCTAGCTGCCTGGTGTGCTAGGTGGTCAGTGTGAGTTTAGAGCCAGAATTGGATGGATCCTGGCAACGAGAGGTTTTTATAGGCTTGGCGAGGACCAGAGAGGACTGTGGTGCCAGGCTGATAGGATTTTTAAGAAAACAAAGATACTTTCCAAAGAATCATGTGTATCTTTTCTATGTGGTGGATAAAGTCCTTTGCCCTTCTCCCTTTAAAATATTCTGATGCAAGTTTTTCCCTATTCTCTTTCATTGTTTATTCTGCTTGGGAATAATTCTGCTAGGGAAGGTATGGCCAACTACTGCGTCTGGCCTGAAGGTGAGTTTGCAGTATGAGCAGAGGCAACCTATGGGGTCCTGCCACTTGGGGTTAAATATAATGCAGGTGCATATGTTTCTTTGTTCGTTTGTTTGTTTGTTGAACCAGCTTTGATGCTTGTTTCTTCTAAGGGATTTTCCTACAGTCACTTGTGGTTTAAAAATCCATAATCTGGTTCCCCCATACCCTTATTCTAACCTTCTCGGGCTGTTTTCAGAAACTCTTACTACTAATTCCTGGCTTGAGAGCATTCCTACCTAAATCGAGTATCAAACATTTACACTTCTGAATTGTAGCATTAGGCTGTAATTCAGGTCCTATAAAATAGTAAATCATTTCCAATTTCACTGAATATATAAATAAAGCTGAATTCTTTTATAAATAACACTGTAGAAACTAGTATTAAGTAGTTAAACTATTAAGTTTAACTATTCAGTTAAACTTTGAAGATTAACCAACCTCTTTTTTAAAGCATTCTTTGAGCAAAATTTAAGTACGATGCAAGGTTCTGGACATACAGAGATAAAAAGACTGATTCTTAGGAACTAACAGTGTGGAGGGCAGTAGGAGGTTAACAAGAAAGGAAACAATTACATTGGGCTGTATAACAAAAATATGTTCAAAGTGCAAAGAGAACATAAAACAGAACTTATACCAGCAAAAATTCAATGAGGGAAGGCAGTCTGAGGAAGTTAACACCTGAAATGACACCAAAACTATCTAATTTAATATTCACGACACTGAAACATCCAATTTACCGGTGTGACAATTCTAGGAAGAATGAAATAACATGTCCTCTTTGTAAGAGGAGTTAAGAGGAGTGGGGCACCTGGGTAGCTCAAGCATCTGACTCCTGATGTCAGCTCAGGTCATGATCTCGGTGTCTGTTGATTGAGCCCCGTGATGGGCTTCCTGCTGGGTGTGGAGCCTGCTTGGTGTTCTCCCTGTCCTTCTAACCCCGCCTCTCCCCTCTTTCTCTTTAAAAAAAAAAAAAAAAAATGGAGTCTCAGGAAGAGGTTAGATTTGTCCGGGTTGTAGAGCTCTGGTTTGCACATAACCTAGATCTTGGAGGTCTCCCACCCAATTCAATACTCTTTTTCTTCTTTCAAGTCAAAAATTCCTGAAAATGTGTTTTGTTATATACATTAACAACAGGAATGATTTGCCTCCAACCAAGAATGCCTTGTTTCTCCTATTGTTCTAAATAATTTAATGCATCAGTATTATCTAATAACATGTATTTGAAATAATTGATCAGTGGGTGAAATGTTGACCATCAAATGAATATATGAAGAAAGATCCACAAAAACAACTAATGACTACTGTGAGGTATCAATAAACATATTTTCTAAGGTGAGTAATAAGTCCAAAACATCAAATAACCTATCCGTAGACACAGTAAATGGCCGTCCCCTTGTGGAGAACATGAGATCTTTAATGTAACGATAAAAAATACTTATATTCAAGAAAAAGCTGAAAATAGAGCTCTATTATCTACAGATATTTTCAATGTTTAAAAAAGAATTTCACAGTATGGAATGAAAAAACAGAACTACCCCTTCTTGAGTTCTAGTTATCAATATTTAAAATTTAATATACACTTGATTAGGAAAGAAGCTAAGTGGTGACTAATATCTTAGAAAGTAAAGCTTGGGTGCTAACACAATTTAAGGAACCAACTTCTTAGCAATACATGGATGGTATTATCTTTTTCATTCCCTGATGAGTTTTCAATTAGTAGAATTAGGAGCTTAATCAGTGACAAATAACCTTGAGTAACCTCATGTAATCAGTAAATTAAATTTCTATAACTTGATTTAAATAGTCAATTCTCTGTCCAACATTCATCACTGAACCAGAATAAGCTGAGAGAATCTTAGACAACTGAAATTAAGGGACCACCAAGTCTGGGTTGCATCTGTTTAAATGTTTAACTCTCTAGGATGTATACATTCAATGTCTTCAATATATTCAAGAAAGGACAGTATAACCCAAGGAAGTCTTTAACAATCCTAATGGTTAGTGAATCTTATTTTTAATATTTGAATTAATCCTGGCTGAAACTGAACCTATATATTTCATTAAAATAAAAAGACTGGTAGTTAAGGTACTTTAACAATCAGTCTGTTCTTACTCTTTCCAAGAAAAAAAAAATCCTTGTTCTGTCATGTCTCTTCAAATGCTTAAAACTTACTCATGTTTTAAATGATCTTCTGAAAAGGTAAGGCATCAAACTGGGTAAGGTCCGTGGAATTTAGCAAAAGATCATTTCTGATCCTTATCTGGTTAATCCTTTGGTAGCCTTGTTTTACAACAGCTCCCATAAGCTTGAGGATGTGCATGCTGTAGTCTATTGTGAGTTCCAGACTATCCCTAATGTATGTCTGTACATTAAAATGTTTCTTGGTCTTGGTTTGGGCCAATATCCGTTTCCTCCTTAACCACATTATCGTATATGTATTCCTATTTTTTATTTAAACCACTTTCACAGTAAATAATGATTTGAAACCTGTGCTGAAGGCACTCTTTCTTCTAAGAAATCTATTTAGTGTCTACTGAAAGTAAAACTTCACTTTTACTAAACCAAAACTTTCCTAAAGTGAAAAGTGAAAAGGACCTGTGGCAATATCAATGATCAAATTTATGCCCATGGCATCTGTTTATTGTTAGGCAGATTTTACCACACCCAAAGATGAAAGGCCCAGGGGAATGAGCTCAGGTTGAAATCCAGTCTCTTTTGCATTTAGTGGGGTATGATCTTGAGGAAGATCTGAGGACAGGAAGTGCCTTTGTACAAATCCTTTTCCCAGAAGAGGCCTTTGTATGCTAATTATAATTAGCATCTTATGTGCTGGGGACAAAGGTTTGATTTGTTTCAATGCGTGGCTACCATTTTTATGAAAGGCAATCTTCCAGTAATGGGAGATTATCAGTATTTTACAGTTTTGTGATACATGTAACATAGTCTGAAAATTTTCTACCCTAGTAAAACTCTGGGCATAAAAGGGACAATTCCAGCTTTTGCTTCCATCTTCCCTCCACTTCCATCATACTATGGATCATAAGTTGCCCTTAATATGAATGAAGGTCTTCTTCTACCCCTTATTCCTGTTTTTTAAAAATGGCTACAATAGGGGCGCCTGGGTGGTTCAGTGTGTTCAGATTCTGCCTTCGGCTCAGGTCATGATCTCAGGGTCCTAGGATCGAACCCCACTCGGGCTCTCTGCTCAACAAGGAGCCTGCTTCCCCCTCTCTCTCTACCTGCTGCTCTGCCTACTTGTGATCTCTCTCTCTGCCAAATAAATAAATATAATCTTTTTTAAAAAATGGCTGCAATAGTTATAGTAAGGATGTATCAGGAAAGTCATATATTGAATAGAAAAAGAAAAGCAAAATTTCTACATTCTTTGTTATTCATACAATAGGTTACTATTAAATGGTCACTCAGGTACTCAGGGTGGGTTAGACTTGGGGACCCACTTAATTATGTCAACATTCTGCCTGAACTCAGAGGGCTTGCTATTAATGATGGTAGGGTTCAGGGCAGCAAAGACAGAGGGAAGAGCTGATGCAAAATGCCCCCTACCAAATGAAAAAGCTCTTTTGCTATATTGACATCTTTGAATAAGCCCATAGGACCTTGTTTCTGACTCTTCCTGAAGAAAATGTTTGGCGGTGGTAAAACATCGAATTTGCCAAGGTTTGCCTTTTCATACTATCTGCAAAATATTTGAGTTACTTTTTCCTTCAAAGTGTGTTTATTGGAATACTTTAATAAAAATGTATTCAGTAATGCAAATAAAACCGAAAATTTGTATATTTGTGTTCTAATTTATGGTCTATATTGTGTATCGCTAAAAAGAACATGGATTGAAAGGCAAAGTGTGTTTCTGTAAACTTGAATTAATAAGTGATTCCACTGAAACTTTCATTAGAACTCTCCCATAAATTAATGGGGGATGAGTGTCATTGATTTATATTCTAAAAGGATTCTTAAAATATTAAAAACATATGTCTCTTAGGTTACCATCTGGCTTGAGTAAATTTACTCCTTACAATCACACAAAAATAAAAGCAATGGTTTATCTCCACAAGTCATATTTCTTTCTGTTGGCATGTCCTTTGGTGTTTTCAGAATTTATGTAGCCCAGTCTAAATAAAAATGTAATTGGCCCCATCACAAAATCAAGCCCTGAAACAATAACTGTGGCTCAGCTGAAATTTACTTTAGAGAATATTTATTAGAACAGATTTATTCCGATAGAGTGGTTTCAGTATTATGAGTTAACTTTTAATAAAAATAGTAATCCATCTGAGAGTCATATTCTTACCTGCTACCTATTTTATTTCCAAAGAAAGAGCTAGTTATTCACAGGCTCAAACATTGACATAATTTAAAGTGTAGAAGTATATAAACTTTAATATTATTAGCATATTCTAAGTTTGGTATTTTAAATTGTCTATTCTATAAGCAAACTTAGAGCTCCCAATCTGTCTCTAGGGAGGGCACCAGACATCCTATAGGAATCTGCAGCATCTATTAACAAGTGCCAAATTCTTCTATTTAGTGGATATATATTCTTTTGATAGATATACCCAAGACACCCATGTTTGCAAATAATTACTATCATGCGTTAAAGAACCTAGGTTTCTATGGCCTCTAACAAGTAAGTGTCAAGTTTGGAAATCAGACAACCCTGAGTTCAAATCCCAAATCTTCTCTTTTTGGTTTCTCCTCTGGGAATCTGTATCTATATTATAGGTGTTCAGTAAGTTTCCGTTTTTTTGATGCTGTGGTTTTTGGTTTTGTCACTGTTACAGTCATACTTTTCATAGACATAACTTTGGGTGTACAAAAATGGTATTCTTTATATTTTATCTAAGGTTTTCTCACCCCCCCAAAAAAGTAATTTAGTTATTTCCAAGAAAATTGAGTTACTTCAGAGATTTCCAAATGATTCTATGGATTTATGAATTTCTTCTCAGATTCAACAATTTCCCACTTTCAGCCTTTCAGCTGGGGTTGAGCCTAAGCTCTGGAGAATATAGAAGGATGTAAGTTAATTGGACAAGGAATGCCAACATCTCCATGTTTTGGGGCATCTGGTGAGTTACATAGAATCAACCTTTCCTGCTCATGGCATGTCTGCTGTCATCCTTGGCAGTGGCCTTGTCTTCATTGGGTCACTTGCTGCTCCTTCAGACTATCAGAAGCTACTGCCCTTTACCATGAGCCCTCAAACCACTGACTTCTGGCCAACTTGACATGGACCCATCTTTGGGTGACTGGGACACCTCCCTAGAGTAATGCCCCAGGAGGGCTTTTGTGCATTGCTGAATCTCAGTCCTACACAAATATATATTCCCTGTAGATATGTGTTGAATGAATAAATGAACAAATACAGCTTCTATGGAGAATTTCCTCAAAGAGGAACTCATGGTGCTGTTGTCAAAACCTTTGAACTCTGCCTCAGCCATCTCCATTCTATGCTCCCAAGACAATGTGATGTAAGCATTTCATGAGGCTGCAGACGCCCAGAATTCTGGACTGACCATGGGTTACAGGTACCCTCTACTCTTGACCCTAGGCCTCTGCACCACCAAAGGGAAGTGCAGGAAGACCCTGTACCAATGCAGAAGAGCCCCTCTTCCCTCCAACACTCCTTCCTGCCCAACCTCAAAGTGCCCTGGAGTACGTCAGCTCTAGGCAGTAACTCAGTCAGCAGGGGCTTTCTGTGAGACACCCAGTGTGTGGCTTTTCTGCTTTAACTTGAAATTGAAGAACTGGGAGAAGGCTGCAATTAAAGGCATGAAGACCTACCGGGAAGGGACACTTCCATTAGTAATCCATGTATCATTTAGCCACATGCATGAGCAAAGGCATATTAGACCTCTGGGAACATCAGTTTATCCATCAGTAAAGTGAAAGGGCTGAGTAACTTGCAGACAGATAAAGCCTTTGCATTCAGGAGATTTTATTACATTAAGGCACCATGAATTATGACACAACATATATTTTGGAGGTTTTTTATTTGAAAGTTGTAAATGAAAATGGCAGTACTTCTATATTTAGAAACTATATATAAGGTTAAGTAGTTCAAAATATATATGAGGATTCCTAGCAACTATATTCTGCAGAAAAAGAATATGAGAAGTTATTTACATTTAGTGAAATACATAATTGTCATTTTTTATAGTTACAGTTGAATGCACTGGGAATTGATAAAGATGAACTTAAAGAAATGGCTTTGATCTTTAAATATTTCCATAAATTTAATTGTAACCTCTGTTTCTCCTCTGTTTCTCTCTCTTTCTCTGTCCACCTGTCTCTCCCTCTTCTGCTCTCTGGACTCATGAGAAATTTTTCATCTGTAAATTCAGAAATAGCTGATCAGGCTGAAACACCAAGTAACACCTGAAAGGTTTAACTCATTTAAAATCATAAGTCCCAAAATTCACTACCTTTTTTTCAGCTAGGAAACGTATCTTGACAGGGGTTCTATTAATATCCCCCAACTTCCGTACTGTTTCCAACAAGGGTGTCAAAATATAAACATACAGTTCGAAATTTGTCAAATTAAAAAACAAAAAAAAAAAAAAAAGAAGAAGAAGAAGAAGAAGAAGAAACAGAAGAAAAACGAAAGGAAATAAAGAAAGGTGGCCCACAGCTTTAACTCCAGTCCACAGGTCTAGAAAAGCCTGCAGCACGCAGAGCCCCTTTCACCCATCTGGTGCGGGCGCGAGAGCCAAGCGTGTCCCGCGTGGCAGCAGCGCCTCCGTGTACGTGCGCCGCGCCAGCGCCTGCGCCTGCCCAGCAGCAGCGACGGTCCCAGCCTTCTCGCCGCGCCTGCCAGTCACTCCGCCGCGCGGAAGGCTGCCCCTTAGCCTCTCGCGCGCTTCTCTCGACCCTGTCTTTGTGGAAGACTGTAGGTAGGTAAATGTGACATTTATATAGAATTCCTTCCTGGGAATCAAGAGAGGAAAAAAAAAAAAAGCCGCACTTTGTATTTTTCGCTTGCTGTTTCTCACGCTTGTTTTACCAAGGAAAACGTGGCTTAAGTGGGCAAAAAAAAAAAAAAAAAAAAAATCGTGATTTGGACCTACTGGAAAAGGGCAGTTAGCCTGTTTGAAACTTTACATGTCTTTGTGACAGGATGTACAGCTCCTGTTTGATGTGTGTGCAAATACAATATTTAACACACTCTGTCCCAGATCATCCTCGATGACGGGGTTTTAATACAACCGTAGAACAGGAAATTTGATTGACCAAAATTGAGCAAAATCACCGGAATCTCTGGTCTCTGCACATCTCTCTCCTTTCTGGCTCACGCGGTCTGTGTGGGACGGTTCAGACCTGGTTTTTTGCCTCCATCTTGTGGCCTCCGCCATTTCCTCCGTCAGTCTGTAAGCTAAGAAGCTGGTCTTCCACGTTAGCTCCTCCTGGACTCTGGCCCAAGAACTCCTGTACTCGAGCCCTAAAAAATATCCTTTGCTTTTGGCTCTCCTCTCGTACTGTTTCTCCTCACTAGACCACCCCCTGGTGCTGACCCTACCCTGAGGCAGGGTCCCCTTCCGTCCATGTTTCTGGGTCTAGATTTCTTTAAAAAAAAAGATATCTGGAGATAACCAGATATCTTCGCTTGCTGTTTCTCACTCTTGTTTTACCAAAGAAAACATGGCTTAAGTGGGGAAAAAAAAAAAAAAAATTACAGATTACAGATCACAGATTACTTCCCCATGCTTATTCCTTTTTTTTAAACTTTGACCTTTTCCTTGTTTCTCCTGGGCTACCTCTGTGCCTCCCCAACGAGTGTGGAGAGAAGGTGGCCTTTGTGGCCTATGTGCTTAGGGAAGTATTAGTTCTGCAAAGCTGCTTGCTCTGCATGTCTTGTCTGGTCTTTCTCCTAAACTCCACAGAGGCTCACTCAAAGAGCTCCCCCTGATGACTTCATTCATTAAGACAGATCTGGATTGGCAAGGGGTGAACCAAGATTCAAGATTTTGTTCTGGAAGTCTTATTACACTATTAGATTGTTGCTGGGAGGCATGGAAAGAATATAGAGGTTGAAACAGCCTCTCAAAGAAACTAGCAAGAGAGGGAAGGTCTGTGTGTTCAAGAGGTGGAGGTAATAAGAATCCCCCATTAAGACGTCTCCCTTTACTGTGGCACAAAATTTTTTTAGATCTCTTTCAGACAAGGCTTGCCATTTCACTAGTTATTCCAGGCTCGATCTTGGTAAAATGTGTTGTGCAGTCCTCTATGTCTTTAGAAAGAAAAACAAAGTTTGGGACAGTACCTGGGGGTGAGGACGTTGGGAGGGTACCACCACCAGTGTGGTATAAAGGAGTGTTCTGCATACAGTGAGAAAGGAGTCACGTCCCAGTGGTAACGTAGTCGTGTATTGTGTGGGTAGGGGAAGCTAAGTTTCAGGAGGAATGGGAATCCTAGAAAATAAGGCCCCGTAAAACCTTCACTGTGGAGGCACCTTTGGGACAATGGAGAGAACTGTGAAGGAAAAGGTGTGCCTGAGAAATGAATGTTTATCAAAAGCAGGCTGGAGTTTTAAAATGTTGGCTAGACACCCACTGCAGTATTGAGTTAGTGAGGTTTTTCATGGCCCTGTCCACTTAGGTGTTTCATTTCTGGAGCTCCCTCTCTGACTTTTAACACCACCACCAGCATCATCACCACCAGCGCATGCATCTGGAGCAATAAAAAGTCCTACTCCAAGCAATGAAACCCTCTATCCTGTCCGTTCTGGTCCCTTGCAATGATTTCTTAAAGTGTCCCACTGGGGAGGGTGTCAGCTGCTGACAGCTATTGAAGTCAGTTCCAGGGGAGTGTGTGTGCGTGTGTGTGTGTTCTACACTTATTCCTCTTAGCAAAGTATACTCCTTATATTCCCTTAAAAAATAAATAAATAAATAAATAAATAAAAGAAAGAAACAGAACAGATTGTCATTTTGTTCAGAGAAAGGCTTGGGGTGCAATGCTAAAAACTCCTGTTGGGGCTCTTTCCGTTTTAATGTACTTGGGCTGAGTGAGCTTTTTATCTCTGCCTCAGTAACCTTAGCCTTATCACTCAGCAGGAGCCAGCTGCTTTCCTTCAGGTGCCATTCTGACAGCACAACAGACAGCCCTCTCTCCCTTCCTCCTATCACACACTTATCTCGACTTCCTTGGAGTGAGGAAGCTCTCCCAGGCTATTTACTCTGAGAGGCGGAGGAAAAGTCTTGGCTTCAAAGATTGAGCTGCTATTTCCTGCAGTCAGACCCACACGGGCTGGGAGGATGCGTTGATTCCTTCACACTCCACAGTAAATAGTGCCATATACCGAGCCATTTCAAAGGGGCACAGGCCAGTATATTTCATTGCAATATCTACTCATTAATGTAGTTGAAAGTGAATTTAGGAGCAAGGAATAGATTTAAAGCTCAGCCTCGTGACTCTGCATGAATTTGGCCGGTTTAGACCAGTTTGTTCTAGTTGTGCAGAGCCACAGCAATAAACAGACCATTCATAAAACAGAGTGTGTGTTCATTGTGGCAGCATATTTTGCCTAGATTCTTTTAAATTATGCCATGAAGAATTTGGGCATAAATCCACTTCAAACGCTCATACTATCTCAGGGGTGGCCAACATGAAGCTCTATGCCAGAAATGCTGTGTGGGTTAATTTTAAGAGCCCTTCTTCTCCAACGCATTTATGATTTTATCCACTACCACCTACAAAAACCTACCTACAAACTTCCACCATATGCCAGTTTGATTCACACTTTCAGAAGAACTAACATAATAGAACCTCTTTCTTTTTCAAAATCCAATCTGGACTTATTACTTAGACATCAACTTATATTTTCCTCATTCATATCCTAGAATGCCACAAAAGGAGATATTGAATTCTTGACATTCTCTTTTATAAGGTCACCAGTCCCAGCAATATGATATGATTTTTGAAACAGTCCATTGACTCAGTCCATGTAAGAGGTCAAGGGAAAGAGTATTAATTGACAGATGAATGTTACTTAAAATACTATTGGAGAGTTCTAATATTTATTGTACTTAGTATGTGTCAGCACTAAAGGAAGATCTCGTATGTTTATCTCAATTCTTATAAGTGATAGTAATATTATCTCCATGTTACATATAAAGACACTAAAGCACAGCAGGCTTAAGTATCCTGCTGCTATGGGACAGAACCAGGCCATCGGTCCATACACACTGACCTCAGAATTCATGTCCTCAATCACCTTGTTTAGGTAACATTCTCCCATTCATTCTTAAAAGAATCTGCTTTCCTACTCCGCTAAGCTTATTCAGAAATTAAGAAAAAAGAAAAGAAAAGGAAAATCACATCATTGGTTTTCATTTCAAAGTTTATTTTCAAAATCAGTTTGTGACTTGAGATCCGCACACTATTTTCCCAGTATCTCATGCTTTCGTAAAGTAGAGTTCCTAAAAATATAGCCCATTGGTCCTTCTCAGAGGGTTTGGATATTTGGGGGATAACCCAGACCAGAGAAGTGTTTTTCAACAGAAATGTAAAGTGCTCAGACTTATAGATTCTTTATTCACAAATGCTGAAAACAATTCTTTGTTCAAGGCTTAGCATGGGATTAAGCAAATTTAAGCGAATGCATTGGCTGTGGCTTCTTGCCCTTGGCACAGAGTGGGCCTGCTGTAGTCACATATGTCAGTAGTGGCCATGTCAAAGGGCATCTGTGGTTGTTAGATACATGGGAGGACATTTCCACAGCCAGTGAAACAAGGCATGCCTGTTCTCAGGGACTACACTGGCCCAATTCCTTCCTATCCCTATGGGGCTACTCTGCAGATTTCCTCCTTATCTTTCAAAGTTCTAGAAATACACAATAATGATTGTAGCCTGTCAGGGACTGTTTTTCCAGCTTGAGCCCAGTAACCAACGGCATCTGCCCCATGCTGTTTTATTTCCTGCGTTCCCTGCCATCGTCAAAGGCATTTTCATTGAAAAGAACATAAAGCACCTCTAATCTTTATTCCACTCCTTTTTTGCTAACAGGGTTCCCTTCCTCAAGAAAGATATATTCTTCATTTTTGTATCCATCCTGATTACCTACTGTTCACTTTGCCTGTCACTTGATGAAGGGTGGACTGTAGTCTACTTCTGGCCAATAAGATGTAAGAAATAACCTCTAGTGAGGGAGAGAAACACAAATTATAATGCAAGAAATTATAAGGGAGGGTGACACACACAGACACACAGCACTCCGGAAGCCCTGAGGAAGAAGACATGAGGTCTGACAGGGAAAACTGTTGTGAGAACTCTGGGAAAGCAGCACACAGGTGGTGCCCTCAGAGCTAGGCCTTGAGGGATGAGGTGGGAGAAGTGAGAAAAAGCCTACATAAAAGCACCACATGATGGTAAGTTTGGGGGGAAGGGAGAACTAATGTGTCCAGATGAGTGTAGCCCTAGAGCAAGTGACAGCAAATCAAGCTACAACTGTGGGCTAAAACTAGATTTTAAAGAACCATAAATGCTCTCCTTAGGGAAGACTTAACCTTCAGCAAAGGGGAGCCAATGAAGACTTCGTGAACAGAGTGCCCGAGAATATAGTCTGCAACAAAGACCATCATAAGAGTGTCTCGAACAATATGAGAGTTTATTCCTCTCACTCAAAGACCTAAGAATGAGCAGTCCAGTGCCAATAGGGCAGCATCCTGCTGTTGGAATCCCAGACAGGGGCAGAAGAGAACACTGTTCTTCCTTCTCAAGTCCATACACCAGAATTTGGCGCCATCCATTCTTCGCACATCTCCCTGGATAAAATCTCATCCTGTGGCCATGCCTCATAGCAAGGGAAGCAGGGAAATGTATTCTTCAGTTAAACAGCAAACGCCCGACTTAAGGATGAAATCCCCATAACTGTGTTTGAGAAACATACTTGCAAAAGTGAACAAAGCGTTTGGAGCAGAGAAGGAGATCAATGAGGAGAATAGTAAGTAGCCGGATGTGGGCTGCTGCCTGGATTAAAGCGGTGACTGGAGAAAGAACAAACAGAAAGACAGAGTTGTAGGCCCCGCATCAGAAAGACTCTGTATCTGGCATGTCCAGTGTGGAGCCAAGCATGGCCAAAGGCTTGGCTTCTGCCTGCTTTACTAAATTGTTCCACTGAGCAGCAGCCTGAGAGCAGGCACTCCAGACAATCCTTGTTTGTGACCTCGTATTAACTTCTGCCCTCTTTTGGTCACTGTGAACCCAGCAGCCATCCCCCTTTGCTCAGTATCACAGTGCCCTCCTGAGCCCAGATCAACACATGGGGCTCAGGCTTGCTTGATAAGCATGATGAACAGAGGTGGCAATTAGTAGTAGCATCTTCATGGGCCAGTCCCTCTGGGGCACCTTTCCTTCTGATTGCAGCCAAACTGTTACCAACATTTTTCTTTTTCAGACTGACTGATACAATACACTGTGAATTATGAACTCATAAAGCCATTTGTTCGTGTTCTTCAGTGTACAGAGGGAAAAAGCATAACCTTCTTCCAGCTGTCTGATGATTCCCAAGATCTAAATTAAGTATGTACATTCATTTTTGACTGCTAATATTATTTGGCTATAAGTCAAGAGTTCTTTCTCCCTCTGTGTGTGTGTATGAAAATAAGAATTTAGAACATAGTTTGTATTAAAAATGTTATAGACTTTCACATAACATTTTTTTTTTTTAAGATTTTATTTTTTAGGGAGAGAGAATGGGGGTAGGGGCAGAGAGAAGGAGAAGCAGACTTCCCACTGAGCAGGAAGCCCAGTGCCCCAAGACTCTGGGATTATGACCTAAGCCAAAGGCAGATGCTTAACCGACTGAGTCACCCAGGGGCCTCTCACATAACTTTTCATATTCTCAGTGTATATTTTTATAACCCGTGTGCTTACATTCACAATTAAGTAAATTATTTTGACATCATAAACAGAGATTGATCTCATACTGAGTATATTAAGAAGCTGCCACTCAGAGAGGACTTCTACTTAGGATCGAGTTTAGCTTCTCTCACCCCTTGTGAAACCAGTTCCTGCCACCACTATTTCTAAAGCAATGGCTGGGAGATTTTGGCTCAAAGGGCTCTCATATTTCTGATGTCTACCAAAGCTGTTCCTTGTGACTAAAATAGGCTTTCTCACATGTTTCATCTGGAAGCATCCTACTCATCTAGAAAAGCCTACCCTAAAGGTAATTGTCTTAGACAAATATTACATAGACTTAGTACCTTAAATGACAAATATTTATTTCTCAGTTTGGGAGGCTGGGAAGTCCAAGATGAAGGCATTGGTAGAGGCCTCTGCCTCAGCAGACCTTGCAGTGGATGTCTCTTGTTGTATCTTCATAAAGCAGAGAGCAGAGAGAGGGGAAGCAAATTCCCTTGAGCCTCTACTTAAGAGGGCATGAGTCCCATTCATAAGCACTCCAACCTCATGACCTAAGAACCTCCCAAAGACCCCACCTCCTAATTCTATCACTTTAGGAATTAAGATTTCAATATATGAATGAATGAATGAACATTCAGTCCACAGCAGGCACCTTATCTTTATGTTAGACAACTTGATGGGTCAGAGATGATTGGGCAAATATAATATTTAGCCTCAACATTCCTTGAATTCCTCATGTCTACTCTTTCCTTCACTTCATTAAAGATAGCTACTCCATTTTCAGGACCATGTCACCATCAAGATATATTACCTCTTTGATATTTGAAACCTTAATATCCCCCTTTCTCACCCCGACCCCCGACTTGCCGGGATCTCTTGCTTCCTCAACTCTCACGCAGTTGTACCTTGTTCTCGTTCAGACTTGCATTCTGTAGACAGGGGGGTTCATCCCAATTCATCTAGACCTTACCTTTCCAAACAAATATTAACTGAGGCCCTATAGCATAGTAATAGGAACAATATCTATTGTGTGATTGAATAAATAATCCTTTCCCCATATTTCACTATATGCTTACAGCACACTGAAACTGCAAATCTCCAACCTTCAACTGATCCCCAAATCTACCTCTTTAAAGCCCCTATCGGAATTGATGTTAGCCCAGGGGAAGTCACAGAGCTACACAACCATGACAAATCCTTCAATTGCACTTCTGTATAAATTCTTTGTGCAATTTTGCCTGTCCTTGGCCAGAGCCTCCTCTGCCCCCCAGTCGTGGTCTAAATCTAAACCAGTACCATTTTCCTCAGTCCATCAGCCCCAGCCAGAACTCCAATTATGGACCTTTCATGCAAGAGGAAATTGAGGTTGGTATGGCTCCGTGCTGCCCTTACCCAGCTCCGTCAGAGCCCATCTCACCGCCTGCCTCCCCTTGCTTTCTGAAGCGGGGCTGCTCTTGGCCAAAACCTGCCCCATCACTCTGTCCTAACTCTACAGACACCATACCTGCCTTCTTCCCTGTCTGTCACTCTTTTCTTCTGTTTTTCCTGTCTCTTGATCTTAAACTTCTTGGTATTACGAAGTATAAAGACACAAGTTTCACTACTAAGTCTACAGTTATTAATTTTGTGACATCAGAAAAAAAATTTCTATATCTGGACCTTGATTTTTTTCCATATGTTAAATGTAAACAGTAATGATAATACATTCATTGTAGGTTTGTTGTGAGGATTACAAGCCATAGCTGGTATAAACATGCTTATTACCCTACTGGACATGTCAGCAACCACCTCTCCTCCTGCTATCCTGTTACTTTTGCTGTGAAATAAACCACCCCAAACTTAGTATTATAAAATCATAGCCATTTCATTATGATCACCTATTTGGTAGACAAGTAATTTGAAAAAAACCACAGCAAGTGAGGACTGTCTCTGCTTCATGATGCACAGGTTGTAGTTGGGAAGCCCAGAATGGTTGGGGAAGTGGGATTTGAAAAGCTGGGGCTAGGGAATAGCTTTTCCAGAAAGCTTCCTCACTCATATTCTGGAGCTCTGGCCAAAATGCCTGGAAGGCTGGCCATAGCCAAGGCTGTAGGCTGGAGGATCTACACAGGGCTTCTCCAACATGGCAGGTGGCTTCAGGGTAGTTGCACTTCTTACATGATGGTTCAGAGTTTGGAGAGCTTAAGGCAGCATGACATTTTTTGACCCAGTGTCAAGAGTCACATATCATTAGTTTTGGCAAAGTCTATTGCTTGAAGAATTCAGAATAACTCCAGATTTGAGTGAGTAAAATATCTCGAGGAGTGTCAAAGAATTTAAAGTTTTAAAACTGCTACACCCACCAGTTACTGGAAAATATTCTGAGACTGCTTCTACATTTTTTAAGTCCAACTACTGTGAAGTGACATAATTATATCTATTTTTTGGATGAATAAGGAGTGTCACAAGGTAAAGAAACTTACCCAAAGTCAAGCAACTATCTAGTAAGTAAACCTGGATTTTAAAGCCCTTCCTATTTCACATTATTCCCTAAAAATGTGAATCTCCCTTCTTCCCTACATCTTTTCTCTATATACTGAATCCCCCGAAATTAAAAAAAAAAAAAAATTGCTATGATCCATCTATCATTCCCTGTGTATGTGTGTGAAGGGGGGATGAGAGGGAGAGAAATTTATTTTAAGGAGCTGGTTCATATCATTGTGGTAGCTTGACAGGTTCAAAATCTGCAGGTTAGGCAGGCAGGCTGGAGACCCACGAAAGAGTCGATACTGCAGTTCAAGTTCATTCTTCTGAAAGAATTTTCTCTTCTTCCAGAGAAGACAGTTCTCTTCTGTTAAGATCTTCAACTATTGGGTGAGGCCCACCCACATACTGAAGGATAATCTCCTTTCCTCAAAGTCTACTGACTTGAATGTTAATCTAACCTAAAAAATACTTTCACAAAAATGTCTAGAAGAATGTTTGACCAAATATATGGGTAATATGGCGTAATTAGGTTGACACATAAAATTAATCATCATAAATCCACCCTTTGTCATCTTGACACCCAAGGACATCTTCTTAACCACTCTTACTATCCAAGTAAAGTCAATAATAAGGGTATATTTCCATCTAACATCATATAAGCATCCTGCGTACAGCGGAAAATGCTCTAAATCTTTCCTCAGAAGAGGATGCAATGTCCTTGAGTATTGTTTACTCTTTTCCTTGATATTCTTCTGTAACTTATTATGATGTCAAGTTAACAATACTTAGATAATAAGATATAAAGTGAATATATCTTATGTGATAAGGAGATAAGAAAACATATATTCATACTGTGTGTGTGTACACACAAATATATTCACCACAAAATAAGAAACAAATCCTCATGACATTGTAGGCCTTGTTTCTATATCAGATCATGTGGTCGGTCCTAACTGATATTTATAACCACCATCTTCCATTACCCAGTCATATCCCCTTTGCCCTCTGCAAGCATTTTGACTGGTTATGATTCTCTACCTAATATGGTGACCCAGATTTTTATTTCTCAAGGGTCTTGGCCATTAGTAGTCCTGCCTGAAATGAGTTGTAGTTTTCCATTGATTTTTAATCATGGACATGATAATAGTAAGAAACACCCTATGGGATCTCTTGTATTCCAGATATACTTCTCCCTCCGTTGTCCAGTTTTCTTTGGTAGTCAGCTAGTTTCCTTTCTATCCAGCAGAGTAAATCCTTTCTTTGTCTGTGGACAAAGAAATAAGGAGCCCAAATTGGCCAGGTGGCAGTCTTAAATTCTAGTTCAGTGAAATCATTGTTGTGTCTTTTGGTGAAAACATTCCTTCCTTTGGAATAAGACCTGTAGGCCAGCAGAGCATAAAGTTATGAGAACAAGAAGCAGAAATTTTGCCAGTGGGGCTCTAGCGATAATAGAGTGGTGTCACTCCCATTTCTACCCCTTGATTTCCAGACCTGTGAATCGTGGCTGTGAGAAGAATAGCACCCCATATTGGATGCTGACTCGGAGCATATACAGCCTTCTGGGGATCCTCGTCCTGGGTCTGCAAGGCATTGCCATCTCGCTGGCAATGTAACTGCATCTACAAAGGGCCATTTTACCATTCTATCAAACCATCTACTGGGATGAGAGGGAACATGGTAAGACCTAAGACCAGGGAGGTCCATGAGCATCTGCTTATAGCTTTTGATGATAAATTCCATTCTTCAAGGTTGTTTAGGTCTTACTCCACCCTTTTTTATTTCAACTTGCAAATAAGTGATGTAGTTAGGTGGGTGAACTTACTGTCTTAACACTGTAGTAAGCTTTTTAAATCCCCAGTAAAGGGGATAAAGTCAGTCAGACCGCAATAGGAAGAAACCAAAGTATTGGCAAAAATGGAGTCTATTGAGCTCTTTTAAATCGAAACAGCACAATCTAGTCAGGAGAACTGACTTCAAATCCAACAGCCAAGCAGCTTGAAGACTCTCCATATTTACCTTCTGTAAAAATACGGTTTCTGAGGATTTTATCCAACTTACCACACCATTTTGAGTGCAGATTGCGTTTAATAAATAAAATAAATAAAAATCATGTCATAACCAGGGTTTTTTTTTTAATATGCTGTCTTATCATTAACAGAAATGGAATGTATGCAGTTTAAAGTCATTAAATCATTTGCATGAAGTAGTTTAATTTTCATAAAAGAAGACCATTGTGTAGCCACGGGAAAGGATCTATTGACACACTACCTTTAGCTCAGAGTAAGTTTAATTCTAAAGGTCACATTCTTTAAATATTTCCTACAAATTAAATGCAGACTTTTATGGACCAAAGCAAACTAGTAGATCCTCTGATGTGAGCAAAAATAATCTGTAAACTGAGATTTAACCAAAGGGTGTGTGCAGTATATACCTATAAATACAGAGTAGGGAATATGAACTTCAAAATCAAATAAACTCACTGTGACTGGAAAAAAAAACCTTGCATGAAGAATTACACAGGGACATTTTAGATGTTCTTAAACACTGAGGTACTTTTGCCTAGAGGATTAGCCACAAATATTTTCCATTTGGCCACAAAAATATGTGTGTTTTTGTGTGCGCGCACGCACGCACACAGGCACGCTCGTGTGTGCACACACACGCATCTTGAAATAGTGAATCAGAAGAAGAAGACAAGCAATTATCTAATAAAAGTAGTGAATCTATTTCCCTTTCAAAATAGCTAAAACAAAAATTCAAAATCTCTGAAAGACACCTTATTACTGTCCCTATTTCATAAGTGGCAATGAAGCATGACAGAGGAAAGGCATGATGAAGATCACGTAGCCTATTAGTGCTACAAAGGGAATTGAATTCAGGTCACCTAACTGCAAGCCCAAGATTTTATCCTTACACTAACACTTGTACATGATGAAAAATGCAATAAGAGAAAGCCCCAAAGCTCACTGAACTAAAGTCAACAGCTGTTCTCCAGTCATTAGTTTAATGAGAAAACGTTACATTTCATGGGAAGTCTGTTTTCAGATTTCATATAGCATTTCCAAAAATCCAGCCTTCAGGTTCCATCCTTTCTGGCTCTGCAGGGTGAAATCACTTGTCCCTGAGCCTGCCAGAAAGTGAGTCTGCCCCAGTGCCCACCTGGCCTCTGCTTCTACCTGGGCCTGGATCAGCTCCCCTGGAGAATCAGCAGGATTCCCACACCAGCACACAAGCAACCAGCCGGTGACTTGTGAGCCTAATTTTATGTGTGACTTCTGGAAATTAAATGTAGATGTTACAGGCATTCTTTGAAATGAATCAACCTGTGGCCTTCCAAAAAATTCAGAGGATTTAAACTGGCGGATGTGTACCAGTGGGAAACCATGCCTAATACAGACCTTGGGTATAGTCCAAGGGATTAGATTCAGTGAGATAGCTAGTCTCTAGTCTCTCAGGTTCCTAGCATGGGGAAATTTGTCTGAGGATTAAAAAACAACAAAAACAACAACAAAAAAAAACCTCTCAGTGAAGTATAATGATGTGCCCATAGAAAACCAAAGTGAACATCTCAACATTTGTATTCGCATCTTTTTCACATATTGCCACTTGTTTTGATCTTTCTCTTTGCTAAGTTGAACAGTTAACTTCATCAGGTTATCACATCTATAATAATTTAGACATTCCTTTAAAAAAAACATGTACAGACATCACTAGGAACTATAGTCCATCAGTTTCTCATTTTTTTTTTAAGATTTTATTTATTTTTTTGACAGAGTGAGATCACAAGTAGACAGAGAGGCAAGAAGAGAGAAAGGAGGAAGCAGGCTCCGTGATGAGCAGAGAGCACGATGCGGGGCTCGATCCCAAGACCCTGAGATCATGACCTGAGTTGAAGGCAGAGGCTTAACCCACTGAGCCATCAAGGTGCCCCATCAGTTTCTCATTTTTTAACACAATGTAATATTTCTTTGGGAAGCTTTAAACTAATTTATTACTAACATTACCATTTTTCAGTATATCTCAATGTTTCCATAAGATAAATCTCTAATGTTTAAACCAAAAATTAGATTATAATTTTTCCTTACTGTTTCAAAATTCAGAGTGCTGCCTCTTTCAGTTTATTTCCCAGGAACTACGCATCCAGTTAACTCTTGAAAATCACATTTCTCAGTACCAAATAAATGGTTTCTTTTTAGGCAAACTACACATCTAGGTAGAAATCATTATATTATTTACTGTTGAACACGTACCCTGTAATATTTCTCAGCATGGAATTTGAATAGATAAAAATGACAAAGGGAGAATTTGACCCACTATTTGGTAACTTGGATATTGAATAGCAAACTCCCGGCTCAGTTAGAAAGGGCAGGTTTTCAATATTACAGTAATCATTGCTAATGTAATGCCTTATTTGTCCCTACAGCATTTACTATTATGTGTAGATAGCTTCAGTCTTAAAAATATAATGTAGTGCTAGTTCCTTCAATTATATGGTTTCAGGGGAGGCTAAATTAAATCAGTAGATATCAAAAGATTTTAGTTGATTCCCTAAATGTAGAAAGAGTTTTATTACCCATTAAAAAGTCAATATACTATTACAAGAATATTACTAAATGATTAAGTATTTTCTTTCATTCAGTTATGCAACTCTCAATTATAAAAAAAGGGAGATGTGTCTTATTGATATCTCCATGGCACAATAGAACTACATAGACCAAACCTCAGTATTCAAGACCATACCTCCACACTAAGCATTTCTCTTCCACATCATACATGCTTACCACTTCCACATACGAGTATTAAAACACAATAATCAAAAGCTCTATATTATATAAGCATCTGTTAGCTTTTAATAGCTGGTGGTAGATCTGTTGGTTTTTCAAGGTGCAGACCTAAGCCCACTCTCTTGCTCGTTATTTCTGTTTTCGATGTTGTTCACTTATCTAACTAAGGAAAATAACATAACACAATAATAAGCTGATTAAGGTTTCCCACTGAGCAGTGCAAGCTCATTTTGAGTATCTAGTAAAAATCTTTTCTTCTTTTTTTTTTTTTTTTAATTTTCATGAAACATTAAGGAATGGGTTAGGCTTTGCTAATTGATTATTCAAAACCTACATTTGCCAACTGGTGTTTTTAATACCTTCAGGCTTAAGTGAAAATGAGACAAGAAATCTCTGTTGGATTTTTCCTGATGTTGTTATTATAGTTTTAATGTAAATTATTATTACCAACTTAAGACACAAAGCTTAAAACATTAATTTTAGCATTATTATTATTATTACTTACCTTGTAAAATAATGTCATATGTCTGTTTCCCCCAAAAGTCTCCTTTTCTGTGGCTAATATCAACCATTTAATTACACAAGCCATTCCCACTGTGAAACATTCTGCGTTCAAAAAGATTCGGTATACCCATAGACTATCTTCCTTGGTGGGATCAGCAAGGATTGGCACAGAGTCTGTTCCCTACAACCAAGAAAATGTTTAATGAGTAATAATTGCATTTTAGGCCATAGATTACTATGAAGAAAGGAAAGATGTACTCAGTATCCTCCAGTGATCACTGGATAAAGGACTGGTTATGTAATTGATAGGCCCATGGCCAAATACAATTCAGAGCTATTGTTCAAAAAGTCTTAAGAAATTCAAGACACAACAGCAGAGCATTAAACCAGTCCAGGGTCCCCTGAGTCTGGGGCCCTGCAGGACCATACAGGCCACAAAGTCAGCCCTGCTTCAGTGACTCCCTACTTACAAGCAAGAGGTCTTTTGAGAGGATGATGTTGGAAAGAAGAGGTTTAAAATGTCTTCAGACCATAAGATACTATAGAATTTGATATTCTTAGAAATCTGTGCAAGAGAAGTAAAATAATGTGGTAAAATACATAGCAAAGCAAGAGATGTGTAACAAAATAGGAGCTCTCTTGGGAAACCTCAAAGTCAGCCTTGCAAATACAGGTCTCCGGGTATTGAGAACCAAACAAATAGTTTGTAGTGAGGAGAGATGGGGTAGTAATAAATCAGGAGGAGGAAGGCTCATTCTGAACCGGTGTAGGAAGGTTATTTTGGAGTGAGTGAGCAATGGCCTGTCTTTGACAAAGGAGTTAGATTTCCCAAGTGAACTCTGATTCCACATGCAATGTGGCTTTCATAATTGGCAGGTATTTTTGTTTTCTAAATAGAAACACTTTCTAAAACCTTTCATGTATTTGCTGATGTCATAAAGTCTCCAAGCTGGAAATTTAGAAATATTAAGCTATAATGAAATAAATAGGAAGCAAATCTCTACAGTGGGTTGCAATGAAGAGCTATTTATATCAGCACTTCATAAAAAATAAAATCATTACAAATACATTAGTACCTAGAGGCTTAGGTTAAGCCCATAGGCCTCCTACAAAATTTTTCAAATCACATTTCCCTAGTCTACCTCTCTTTAGATTTGTGAGATGTAAAATACAGACATCATTTTGGTTTGGGTTTGGTTTTTTTCATTATGTTCACTGTCACTTAAAGTTTATCAGGAAGCATTACAAACTTTGAGTATACGTTACCTAAATTGGATTTTTTTTTTTTAAGGGAGACTCTTACGCAAACAAAAAGTCTGCAAACAAATTGGAAAACATCTCTTAAGTGAAAAATTTGACCTTTGCAGTCAGAAATGTTCCCACCCTGGGGAAGCAGTTTTAGGTGCTTAGGCAGTGGTGTGCGGCTAAATCTTTAAAAATGAGCTGGAAGGTGGGGAACGGGGACAGGAGAGTGATTTTGGCATTTGCCCCTTTCTTTGGTGTAAAAACTCCCACAGAGGGGAATGTGAAAAGCCTCTGTTTTATCTTTGCAACTTTTGTGTACCTCTAAAACTACTCAAAAATAATTTAAAACATTTTGAGGAACCTCCATACTGTTTTCCAGAGTGGTTGCACCAGCTTGCACTCCCTGCAAAAGTGAAGGAGTGTTCCCCTTTCTCCACATCCTCGCCAGCATCTGTCATTTCCTGACTTGTTGATTTTAGCCATTCTGACTTGTGTGAGGTGATATCTCATTGTGGTTTTGATTTGTATTTCCCTGATGCCCAGTGATATGGAGCACTTTTTCATGTGTCTGTTGGCCATCTGGATGTCTTCTTTGCAGAAATGTCTGTTCATGTCCTCTGCCCATTTCTTGATTGGATTATTTGTTCTTTGGGTGTTGAGTTTGCTAAGTTCTTTATAGATTTTGGACACTAGTTCTTTATCTGATATGTCGTTTGCAAATATCTTCTTCCATTCTGTCAGTTGTCTTTTGATTTTGTTAACTGCCCTATGACCCAGCAATTGCACTACTGGGTATTTACCCTAAAGATACAAATGTAGCGATCCAAAGGGGCACATGCACCCGAATGTTTATAGCAGCAATGTCCACAATAGCCAAATTATGGAACGAACCTAGATGTCCATCAACAGATGAATGGATCAAGAAGATGTGGTATATATACACAATGGAATACCATGCAGCCATCAAAAGAAATGAAATCTTGCCATTTGCAACAACATGGACGGAACTAGAGCATATCATGCTTAGCGAAATAAGTCAAGCAGAGAAAGACAACAATCATATGATCTCCCTGATATGAGGAAGTGGTGATGCAACATGGGGGCTTAAGTGGGTAGGAGAAGAATCAATGAAACAAGATGGGATTGGGAGGGAGACAAACTATAAGTGACTCTTAATCTTACAAAACAAACTGAGGGTTGCTGGGGGGAGAGGGGTTGGAAGAAGGTGGGGTGGGGTTATGGACATTGGGCAGGGTATGTGCTTTGGTGAGTGCTGATTCACAGACCTGTACCCCTGGGGATAAAAATACATGTTTATAAAAAATAAAAAAATTTTTTTTAAAATTTTAAAAAAATAATTAAAAAAAAAACCTCATAATGATCAATTACAGCTTATCAAAGTGACATCACTGAAGACAGTGGAGAGCTGGCCAGAGGTGGACACAATCAACTCTTGAGGGGAAGGAGGGGACTCAACTGACAGAACAGGGCCAGTAGCTAACACGATGAATACCATAAGAGCTGCCCCAAAATGCTAGGGTCAAGATAATGCACAGAGCCTATAAAGTAAAAGTGTGTCATGACAGGGTTGTCCATGTTACCTGTCTTCATCAAGATTCAGAACCATTATTCCTCTGGCTTTTCCGTAGAAGGATTTGGGGAATGGATCTCCCAGAATCCCAGGATCCTATAGCAGTCATCCGATTCAATGCTTCCCTGGCTTCCCCAGTAGAAGAATCAACCAAAACATTTGCTAACAACAACATCAACAGAATTATTAGAGCCTCACCCCGTAACTGCTGAATCAATTTCTGGGAAAAAGGCTTGGAAACCCCAGAAAATTCTCATTAGTAAGAAAAGTTGGAAAATACTGGTCAGCTCCATCTCCTGTCCGGTGAGGAAACTTCCTTACCATGTATTTAACATGTAACCAGCCATCTGTTCTCCCTTGGTCTCAAAACCTCCACCAGGGAGGATGGTGAGCAGCAGAGGATCGTGGACAGACCTGGGTCAAATCCTTTCTGTACTACTCCCCAGTCCTGTGACTTTTAGAAAGGCACTCAGCCTGAGTTTAGTGTCCTCATCTGTGAAATGGAGGTACTGAATGCAATTTCCAAGAGCTGTTTTCGCTGAGCACTCAAGATGCCATACATAAGGCATTTAGCACAGGGTCTGAACAAAGTAAGCGCTCCCTACATGCCAGCCGATGCAATTTAGGCAATGATTTGCAACCTTGGCTGCATGTACATGTCACCTAGGAGATTTTAAAAATCCCAAGGCGCAGGCTACACACTAGCCCATGTAAATTAGAATCTCTGATGATGGGATTCAGGCATTAATATTTTAAACCTCTCCAGGTTACTCCATGGGCAGCTGATGTGAAGGAAGAGTGAATAACCAGCTTAGAAATTTGCCTGGCCACCCAGTTCAACAGCTAGATAGCTGTAATTATTACATTGCATTGTCTTTTAAAGAGGCACAGCTACAATAGTATCAAGAAGCACAGTTTAAGTATCCACTGCGTGCAAGTTAGTAAGAGCCCTTCTGTAGATGTCTCCAAAGCACCAGGAAAGATATTTACGTGGATAACCTCTTTGTCTAAGTTCCTTGAGAATATGTATGTGTATATACATATTTTTTTTCTTGTTTACAGTTTCAAATTCTTAGATGACTTCTTGTCACATCTGTGTTGTCTATGGTGAGTTGCCCGCTGAGTTTCAACTCTGGAGAAATCACTGAACACAGCTTTGCTCTGATGCAGGTATCTAAGTGAAGGAGGGAAGCATTTCTGAATAATGTGAAGGGAAGAGAGGAGCGTGGGAGTCCCTTAGGAAAGTGCTTCTGTCAGAGCCAATGGAAGCAGATGCTCCAGCAAAACAGGGCTCAAAAGGATCAAGCAGGAACCTTCTTTCTGCGTGACAAGGGACGGTCCAAGAGGATCAGTTGCATTTAAAACCATTAGCACACCATTTTTGATCAAAGGCGTTATTCTAATTTCACCTGTCCCTAAATCTTGAGATATTTATGACACAGCTGATGATTAATCAGTGTGACAATCATAATTAGGGGGAAATGGAAATGAAGATGTCTTACTTCTCTCACTTTTACTCAAAGCTTGCCTTGCGTCTGCCCATGTGACTGTCAGTTCAACCCTGTGTGAACAGTGGATTGAAAGCTTGTTCCGTTTTTCAAATCCCTTTGTACCACCAGACTCTGAATCAAAAGGCAACCTGCCATTATGTTTAAGTTGGAGTGATAGTAATTAGAGTGACCTAGAATTCCTTACAAACTATTCCATCTGAAGAAACACAGGTTTCCACTTTGCTGTCTGCATAGCTGTCAATCTATATAGAGGAGACACCAAAAGGATAAATTAACCTAGTGACTCCTTCAAAATGGTATCGATCCAAAGATGTATCAGTTGACAACCCACCCTTAGAGGACAAAGGACCTGCTGCCTTTCGCAGAGTGAATAAATACTTTATAGGTCAGTAACGCTGATGTTTCCGGAGGCCTTTAGCAACTTGGCTTTTTACAAAGCTGTTGCCATGTTGAATGTCCTGTTATTATCAAGTGATTATTTTCGTTTATTTAGTTTCATGAATTTTACCTGTTTTTGCTATAAGCAATAGATGTTTCTCCCATTCGGGGAGAGAATAGTTTTATAGCAAGTGAAAAACATTTGTGTGACATAAAATAGCTTTTGATTTGGGCCATGTTTCCAAGGGCAAATCAAAGCATAACAATAGGAATTTTGAAATGTACAACTAACTTAAATCACTAATAAAAAGCAGGAGATGGATGGTGGAATGAAAGTGAGAGAAAGCTTTAAACTGACTCACACAGCACGGGATCAATAAGGATTACTTAAACTAATAAGTACTACAGTTCAAGTGCATTATTTAAAGACATAAATGCATGCTTTGATTTTAAATTCTTAAGAATAGTTTCCACTCACACGAAGTTTAATGAGTCCACTGATTATCTTCCTGGAGATATATACATATTTAATAGAAATATATATAGAAAATAAAAATAAAAATAGTCTTACATTTTTTATTATTTGGTTGTAATATTTATATTATATGTACACATATATAATACATAAAATATATGGAATATACTAATAATATCAATATATAATATTTATTATAAAAATCAATCATTTATGTCTTATATAAAAATGTTCATGTAGAATATAAATCAATGTTACTTATATTATAAAAACATATATATAATTGCAGACATAGATATGCACATATATACATATTCCTACATATACACATCTGTATACACATACACATAAATCATCTAAGCAAATATGCATGTGAAAAACATTAGCTATTCATTTTGATGCCTCATTCCAGAGGTTAACTTGCCCTCTCAATGGGTGGAAACTCCACTTTTTTCTCATATTTATTCTATAGCCATATTTTTTTAAAGATTTTATTCATTTATTTGACAGAGAGAGCACAAGCAGGAGGAGTGGCAGGCAGGCAGAGAGAGAAGGAGAAAGCAGGCTCCCGCTGAGCAGGGAGCCTGATACAGGACTCGATCCCAGGACCCTGGGAGCATGACCTGAGCCAAAGGCAGATGCCTAACTGACTGAGCCACCCAGGCACCCCCTATAATCATATTTTACTTGTTGTTATTAATCTTATTTTCAAAATGAAAGCACCAGGTATATTCAATTCAAATTCTTAGAGTATCAATTCTAGTTCCATATTTAGTGATATATTTAGATAGTTGCTGAAACAAATAATTAACATATATACTGAGAAAAATATAACAAGACTGATAGTAAAAACAAAGTAGAATCAAGCACCTTACTAACCCATCCACATAACATTTCTTCTGCTCCTCTTGTTTGCTCATTTGTACTTAAAAATTTTTATAAGCTGGTATATTGTTATCCTTAAAATAACCATGCATAAAGAAAAATTTTCCAAGGAAACATGAAAAGGTCAAAATAAAGGTGCAATTAACTACAAAATTAAATGGTATCTGTCCCATAATTATAGCATTATAAAGATATTTACTATGCAGTATCAAGAATGATTTTTTTATGAGTAGAATGGTTTTTTTTTTTTCCTAAGTAACTGCTCCTTTTCAAGGAAAAAACAAATACCTCTTGAAATAAAACATACAGAATGAATAATAAGAAATATTTAAAAGACAAAGGATAGGAGCACCTGGGTGGCTCAGTTGGTTAAGTGTTTGCTTTTAGCTCAGGTCCTAATCCTGGGGTTCTGGAATTGAGCCCAGCATTGATCTCTCTACTCAGGAGGAAGCCTGCTTCTCCCTCTCCCTGTGCCTGCTCTTCCCCCCGCTTGTGCTTACTCTCTCTTTCTGTCATACAAATAAATAAAATCTTTTTTAAAAAATAATTTAAAAAAACAGGATATAATTAGAGTAATTACAAATTAGAATTGTAATTCTAATTGCATATGTAGGTAATTGTATCTAATTGTATATGTAGGTAATTACTAGTAAGAGCAACTAAGTTATACAATTCCTCAACATTTCTTTTGAAATATTTGTTAGCTCTAGAAGGTCAAGTCTGCCATTCTTAGAGATAAAAGTCGTAACATTCATTCCTGACTTCCTGAACTTGAAATTAATCTTGGGAATCTGGGGCCAGTCTCCAGATGTATTAGAAATATTTGTCAATTTATTGCACTAAGTGCTTGTCTGCATGTTAGGTGTTTTCCCTACTTCTGCTTATGTTTTGGGGCTGGCTGTACCACTAATTATGTCCCTGATCTTCCCTTCTGAGGGCTCATTTTATAGCATTGGCTATATTACTACTTTAATGCCCTAATAGACAACTAATTAAAATATTGCTATTCATTTTCTCTACATATAATTATCAAAAATAAGATGAATTTTTTAAAAGGTTTAAAAAAATTTTTTTTAAGTTTTTAAAAAAGGACTTCGACTTCTCAATCAACTAATTTGCACAGTGTGCTGGCTGTGGTGCTGGACTATAAAGGCAGAGACATTTCTACTTGTAAGAAACCCTGTATCCAATTGGCTATTTGAGTAAGTAAACGGTAAGATTTAAATATGATATGATTAAAAAAAAAAACAGTACAATTCTGTTCAAGATACTGTGAATCAGACGGAAAGTGGTTAGTGCTGTCTGGGAGAGTTTCTGATCTCTGCATTGAATTCTGTAGAATGAGAAATGGTTCACAAGAAGAGTGAGAGATAAAAGTAGATTCCAAGCTCAGGGGCAAAAAATGGTAGCCATTTACTGGATTTGGGTTGTTCTAGGCTTTGGAGATGTAATCTAATGGAACATACCTGAGAGGTTAAGTTTTCTATTTCCTAATGTGAAAAGCTACTTAAAAACACTAGTGTTTTTTAAGAGTGGGTAAAACTCCTGCATTTTTCCCTTGTTAGTGATACCTGTTGATGTGCTCCCCTCCGGCTGAGCGTAATTGCACCTGACTGTCCTCAGACATATCCTCGTATTTATCTTTTCCTCGACTGGGTGCCTTATAGTCAGGGACTATGGCTCTTTGCTCATCTCTGGATCCTTGGTGTGTTGTCTTGAACACTGTTAGGCGCAATGAAAAAGTATGTTGAATAAGAAATAAGTATCTATTTGGGGCGCCTGAGTGGCTCAGTGGGTTAAA
The DNA here is from genome assembly GCF_022355385.1 of Mustela nigripes. Lineage (NCBI taxonomy): Eukaryota > Metazoa > Chordata > Mammalia > Carnivora > Mustelidae > Mustela > Mustela nigripes. The sequence continues at coordinate 107,734,239 of NC_081568.1, read as the reverse complement.
GCCTCTGCCTTCGGCTCAGGTCATGATCCCAGTGTCATGGGATCGAGCCGCGCATCAGGCTCTCTGCTCAGCAGGGAGCCTGCCTCCTCCTCTTTCTCTGCCTGCCTCTCCACCTACTTGTGATCTCTGTCTGTCAAATAAATAAATAAAATATTAAAAAAAATAAGTATCTACAAAATTAAATATTTCACCAAAGCGTAGCCAAGAGATCGGAATGAGAAAGAAGGTGCTTCTGTGCAGTTGTCCTTGATTTTAGAGGGGCTCAATGAATGTTTATAAATTTACAAGTCTCCAGGGCCTTAATAGAGCATCTCTTGCAAAGCTGAGTGCTTTACTTCATTTCCCCTGTTAGCTATTGAAGGTTTTCCAAAACTACAAGCCTCAATACTATTGCTTTAATTCATGGTACCCTTTGGAGAGCTCTCCTTATCGGCCACCTGTATTTGTTTCCAAAGCTCACTTTTGGGCCATTTTATTACAAATAGAACAACTGCCTAAGAGTCAGAATTATTAAAAACTAGAAGGGGTAACTGGGAAAATTGTTCTGATGTTTTCTTTAAACATGAAATACTGTTTTTAATCTATCTTGACTAATTAGAAGATAACCAGGCTCAATGCCATGGGTTCCTCCCATGTTCATCCTAAGTCTCTCATTCTCTTCATGCAGAGGGACTCTATCCACTCTCACTAACACTGTTAGTTTCTCAGGTGAATAGTGTAACTCTTAACTGAAATACTCTCTTTTAAAACCAAGAAAATGTGGGGCGCCCGAGTGGCTCAGTCATTTAAGCCTCTGACTCTTGATTTCTTTTGGCTCAGGTCATGAATTCAGGGTTGAGGAATCGAGCCCCACATCGGGCTCTGTGCTCAGTGGAGTCTGTCCTTCTTCCACTCCTCCTCCCCTCTTTCCTTCTCTCTCTCTAAAATAAATAAATAAAATCTTAAAAAAAAAAAAAAAAAAAAAAAACAAGAAAATAGAACCCACCCACATAACATGATACCATTCCATACACATCAAAATAGTCCCTCTGCAGGAATGGGTTCTCAGCAAGTACAGTGATAACTTGATCAGAATTACCAGCGTTTCATCAATTAGCATCTCGTTTCCACCAGTTCACATGTGAGAAGATATAGATGGTTTTACTGTCCTACCGAAAACAAATATGAAAGGGAATGTTTCCTCCAAGGGACAATGATGGGAAAAAAACAATACAAGGAAATGAGGTGCTTTTATTGTCCCATTTATTCAGTAATTAGACAGCATTTCAAGACCATTGGTAATGTTCAAAGATTTTGTCTTCCATCAGTCTCTGCCAAGGAACACAGCTATAAAGATTTAATTATAAACCTACCAGAGCACTAGGTGATGTATGAAGGTGTTGACTCACCATTTCATCCACCTGTAACTAATATTACACGGTATGTTCACTAACTGGAATTTAAATAAAAACTTAAAAAATAAGAAAAAATAAAATAAAACTACATGGAGCAGAGAGAGACAGCCTCTGGAATCTGCATACTGGTAGTAAGAAGTAGCATATCCACTTCCAGATAGAGAATGTTAGAGAAAATTAGATATGTGCTCCTGTTGTTTTAGGAAAGAAAAAATACTAAAAGAAAAATATAATAATATGAAATCAGGGAGAGAGAGAGATGAACCATAACAGACTCTTAACTATAGGAAACCAACTGAGGGTTGCTGGAGGGGAGGGGCTGGAGGGATGGGGTAACTGGGTGATAGACATTAACGAGGGCACGTGATGTAATGAGCACTGGGTGTTGTATATAACTGATGAATCACTGACCTCTACCTCTGCAACGAATAATGCACTATATGTTAATTAATTGGATTTAAATAAAACAAATTTTTTTTAAAAAAGGAAAAATACTAAGATATTTGAGAAAGCAGAGATCATTCTATATTATTTTCTAAAATATCAGATGAAAGATGGAATTTCAAGAAATAAGAATATCAGTTTACAAATTATCTATTCTGTTTAATACCGGCCCATAGTCCCTGGGAGATAGGGAGTGATTGTCCCACATCTTTCATCATCTGTAGGGCTTAGCACGCTACCTTACTTAAGTGACATTTGCTGGTTAACTGCATGAATAAATTAAGAGCCATTGGTTCAAAACAAATTAACAGCTGCTAAAGACAGTATTTGAAGAAGATAAAGGCCTTTATTCAAGGAAATGAAACTATATAAATCTCTCACATTAAAATACTATGATCTTATAATACTATTTCAGGAATGACACCCATCCAGTTAATATTCTGCTATAAAAGGAAAGACCTATGCTTAGCACAAAGGCAACTTTATCATGAAATAATGAAGCATAATCTTTGGCCCTTCTCTTTTGCAAAAACCCCTTCTGTGTTTCTTGGAGGAGTTCTAGCACTGCGTTCACATGGCTGTTTGTTATTTTTTAATATTTAAAAACATAAGCTACTTTACATGTAATTGCTTATCTTTTTCTATTCTTCTGCTTTTCTTCACTTTCCTTCATATGGGAAATGTCATGAGGATTTGGGAGATACAGTTACTGGGAGGTTGAGTTGAAGATGTTTAGGTTGGCTTTACTGAGATATATCACACTATTATAGTCATACCCATGTATAGTTAAGTTATTGCTGGCTTGACTGCCCAGTATAGGAATGCATTTCAGGAACACTTTGACCACCAGTTATGCCAACTCATCCAGCTCCATGACATGTAGGTTTCAGCCCAGAGTTTGAATCAGGATATGAATTTCTATTCTAATACCTGGAAGATACTAGCAGTAGAAGAAAAAGGATGTTTGCCATGGACCAGACCAGCAGAAATTCTTCCAAATTGTATAATTCACATTTCAAAGACAATTGATAGAAGTTCCCCAAATTTGATAGATATCCTTAAAATGAATATGACATTATCAATAGAAAGCTATGAGATTGGAAGAAACATTTCTAAATTAATAGAAGCAGTTTTCAATCAACCAGGATTGAAAATAGACTGAACTCTATTGTCTCTAGAGAAAGTGATATTAAAAGACTATTGTCAGGGGGCGCCTGGGTGCCTCAGTGGGCTAAACCTCTGCCTTCGGCTCAGGTCATGATCTCAGGGTCCTGGGATTGAGCCCCACATTAGGCTCTCAGCTCAGCAGGGAGCCAGCTCCCCAGCCCCGCCTACTTGTCTGTCAAATAAATAAATCTTTAAAAAAAAAAAAAGACTATTGTCATATAAAGAGGTGATCAAGGAGTAGGCAGTCAAAACTGTAAGGAGAAAAGCTGTTTAATTTTAGAGGAAATTATTTAATAAAACATTATTTTTGAATTTTGTGATGTTTGTGGTGCTTGATAGCTGTTTTATTATACTTGTTTATAATTTCATTCTAAATCTATATATTCCACTTGAACCTGGTTTTGTATTTTTGATATTAGATTCATTTTCTTAAAGAGACAAAAGCTTAATCAGGCTATAACTTGCAAAACTAATGAGTTGTCTTTTTGGAAATTAGTTCTGGGTGAGATAATAAAAGGTTTGCTTTTGTCACACAACAGAATTGGGATTAGAAAGATATAATTATAATAGTTATTTATGATACAGTATCTGAAAGGTAGAGATACTCTATGAGATAATAACTGATTTGATATTGAAAAGTTACTGTTTAAGCTGTTTCTAAGACTGAGACTGAAACCAGACATTGAATATTTTATCTTATATTGTAAATATGAATTTACCTCATATTATAAATATGAGGTAAAATTGTAACTCCGTCTTCACATTTCTTAATAGTAACTACAGGTCTTTGTTTAGATCTTTTATACTTCCAGATGGTTTTTCATACCTGGTTACAGCTTCTAAATGGCAGTAATGAATCTTGTTTCAGAATAGTAACTTAGTGTCTGGCATCGAGTAGGTGCCCACTAAAATTGTTACTGAGTAAATCAGTGACTACATTTAATTTCCCAATACATTTTTTCCTTTTTCTTAATTCTTTATTTAAATTCAACTCTTATAACATATACTGTATTGCTAGTTTCAGGGATAGAATTTAGTGATTCATCAGTTGCATATTAACACCCATCCTCATTACATCAAGTACGCTCTTTAATGCCATCACCCAGTTACCCCATCCCCTACCCACCTCCCCTGCAGCAACCCTCAGTTTGTTTCCTAGAGTTAAGAGTCTCTTATGGTTTGCCTGCCTTTCTGTTTTTTGTTTTTAATTTTAATTTTTTTATAAACATATAATGTATTATTAGCCCCAGGGGTACATGTCTGTGAATTGCCAGGTTTACACACTTCACAGCACTCACTATAGCACATACCCTCCCCAATGTCCATAACCCCAACACCCTCTCCCCCCTCCCCTCCCCCCAGCAGCCCTCCGTTTGTTTTGTGAGATTAAGAGTCTCTTATGGTTTGTCTCCCTCCCTTCCTACCCCCAAAGCCCCCCACGTTGCATCTCCACTTTCTCATATCATGGAGATCATATGATAGTTGTCTTTCTCCAATTGATTTATTTCGCTCAGCATAATACTCTCTAGTTCCATCCACGTCGTTGCAAATGGCAAGATTTCATTTCTTTTGATGGCTGCATAGTATTCCATTGTACATATATACCACATTTTCTTTATCCATTCATCTGTTGATGGACATCTAGGTCCTTTCCATAGTTTGGCTATTGTGGACACTGCTGCTATAAACATCCGGGTGCACGTGCCCCTTCAGATCACTACATTGTATCTTTAGGGTAAATACCCGTAGTGCAATTGCTGGGTCATAAGGTAGTTCTTTTTCAACTTTCTGAGGAACCTCCATGCTGTTTTCCAGAGTGGTTGCACCAGCTTGCATTCCCACCAACAGTGTAGGAGGGTTCCCCTTTCTCTGCATCCTCGCCAGCATCTGTTATTTCCTGACTTGTTAATTTTAGCCATTCTGACTGGTGTGAGATGGTATCTCAGTGTGGTTGTGATTGTATTTCCCTGATGCCGAGTTATGTGGAGCACTTTTTCATGTGTCTGTTGGCCATCTGGATGTCTTCTTTGCAGAAATGTCTGTTCATGTCCTCTGCCCATTTCTTGATTGGATTATTTGTTCTTTGGGTGTTGAGTTTGCTAAGCTCTTTATAGCTTTTGGATATGAGCCCTTTATCTGATATGTTGTTTGCAAATATCTTCTCCCATTCTATTGGTGTTTTTTGGTTTTGTTGACTGTTTCCTTTGCTGTGCAAAAGCTTTTGATCTTGATGAAGTCCCAATAGTTCATTTTTGCCCTTGCTTCCCTTGCCTTTGGTGATGTTCCTAGGAAGAAGGTGCTGTGGCTGAGGTCGAAGAGGTTGCTGCCTGTGTTCTCCTCAAGGATTTGGATAGATTCCTTTCCTATATTGAGGTCCTTCAGCCATTTGAGTCTATTTTTATGTGTGGTGTAAGGAAATGGTCCGATTTCATTTTTCTGCATGTGACTGTCCAATTTTCCCAACACCATTTGTTGAAGAGGCTGTCTTTTTTCCACTGGATATTCTTTCCTGCTCTGTCGAAGATTAGTTGACCATAGAGTTGAGGGTCTATTTCTGGGCTTTCTATTCTGTTCCATTGATCTATGTGTCTGTTTTTGTGCCAGGACCATACTGTCTTGATGATGACAGCCTTGTAATAGAGCTTGAAGTCTGGAATTATGATGCCACCAACTTTGGCTTTCTTTTTCAATATTCCTTTGACTATTCGAGGTCTTTTCTGGTTCCATATAAATTAGGATTATTTGTTCCATTTCTTTGAAAAAAAATTGATGGGATTTTGATAGGGATAGCATTAAACATGTAGATTGCTTTAGGTAGCACATACATTTTCACAATATTTGTTCTTCCAATCCATGAGCATGGAATATTTTTCCATTTCTTTGTGTCTTCCTCAATTTCTTTCATGAGTACTTTATAGTTTTCTGAGTATAGATTCTTTTCCTCTTTGGTTAGGTTTATTCCTAGGTATCTTATGGTTTTGGGTGCAATCGTAAATGGGATTGATTCCTTAATTTCTCTTTCTTCTGTCTTGTTTTTTGGTGTAAAGAAATGCAACTGATTTCTGTGCATTGATTTTATATCCTAACACTTTACTGAATTCCTGTATAAGTTCTAGCAGATTTGTAGTGGAGTCTTCTGGGTTTTCCACATATAGTATCATATCATCTGCGAAGAGTGATAGTTTGATTTCTTCTTTGCCGATTTGGATGCCTTTAATTTCTTTTTGTTGTCTGATTGCTGAGGCTAGGACTCCTAGTACTATGTTGAATAGCAATGGTGATAATGGACATCCCTACTGTGTTCCTGACTTTAGCAGAAAAGCTTTCAGTTTTTCTCCATTGAGAATGATATTTGTGGTGGGTTTTTCAAAGATGGCTTTGATAATACTGAGGTATGTGTCTGCCTTTCTGTTTTTATCTTATTTTTCCTTCCTTTCCCTTATGTTCATCTGTTTTGTTTCTTAAATTCCACATATGAGTTAAATCATGTGTATTTGTCTTTCTCTAACTGACTTATTTCACTTAACTAATACCCTCTAGTTCCATCCACATCATTGCAAATGGCAAAATTCCATTCATTTTGATGGCCAAGTAATATTCCTCTGTGTGTGTGTATGTGTGTGTGTGTGTGTTGTATATAAATATGTGGGGGAAAGTGTATGTATAGATACCACATCTTCTTTATCCATTCATTTGTCAATTGATGTCTGGGTTCTTTCCATAGTTTGACTACTGTGGACATTGCTGCTATAAACACTGGGGTGCATGTGCCCTCTTGAACAACTATGTGTATATCCTTTGGATTTCCCCTGATACATTTTTAATTTCAACATAGTTGTCCTTAGATCACTGATGAGAAAACACATGCAGAATGTTTGCCAAAATTTACCTGAATAGCAAGTGAACAGGATTCAAAATTTCAAAATGTATAGGTTTTATACTACATCGATGGCATCCTACTAACAGTAAATGAAACTTCCAACCCTGTTCTACAAACACTATTTCAAAGGAAATTCATTTAACGCTAGTAGACAAAAAATATTTTTGCAAAACATTTTAATTAATATATATTTATTACAATTGACATTAAGGTTGATAGTAGTGATGTATTAGACAAATAGTTTCAGCATTATATTCATGTGGGAATATATTTATTGAATTTAAATTTGTTAACTTGAGGGCTAGGAGTCTGAAAAAGAAAACATTTCTAACCATCTAAATTTTCCTTTCACTTGGAAAAGCATTTATCCAATTGACATACAGTTGACACTTGCAGCAATTAAAGCCAACATTTAATATTTCCTGTCCCTATTAGAAGATAACTACTGTCCTTTACTAGACTCAAATGACCATTTACTTTCTACAAAATAGCAGACATTAATAGGATTGACTCACCCAGGCAACTGTGCTGAATTGCTTAAAAGGATAAGGGCATCTGTGTGGGTAAGGGGACAGCTTATTTTGTAGACCTTTGATAATGCCTGGTATCTCATAAGAAAATCACAGAGAAGTTCAGAACTTTTGAAATAACAATCGACATAGGTTTTTTGTGTGTGTGTGTGTAAAAGAGACCAAAATACATGGAAGGCTTCTAGGTAAAGTTTTTGAAAATACTTCTTCCAAACCCTCCACTGAAGCCTAAAAATCTGTTCCACAATAATTGCATGTGTTGGGAGGGGCAGGTGGGTGGTTTTTCCAATCTTGCTCATAATACCTCAGTTTTCTCATACTTAAAGACAATTAGAATCAAAAAATCATCAAAAGGAAATTCGAAAGGAACTCAGGTTCCTTTCAAGATGCAGCCCTGCATTCTCCTCTAGGATTTTTATGCTTTCAAGTCTCACATTTAGGTATTTAATTCATTTTGAATTTATTTTTGTGTATGTGTGAGAAAATAGTTCAGGTTCCTTCTTTTGCATGTTGCTATCCAGTTTCCCCAACACCATTTGTTGAAGAGACTGCCTTTTTCCTGTTGGATATTCTTTCCTGCTTCATCAAACATAGGTAGTAACCTCTTTGACATTGGCCATAGCAGCTTCTTACTAGATACATCTCCTGAGGCCAGGAAAACAAAAGCAAAATTAAACTATTGGGACTTCATCAAGATAAAAAGCTGCTACACACTGAAGGAAATAATCAACAAAACTAAAAGGCAACCTATGGAATGGAGCTAAGATATTTGCAAATGACTTATCTTGTATCCAAATACAGGAAGAACTTCTAAAACTCCACATCCCAAAAATGAATAATCTAATTAAAACATGGGCAGAGGGGCACCTAGGTGGTTCAGTGGGTTAAAGCCTCTGCCTTCAGCTCAGGTCATGATCCCAGGATCCTGGGATCAAGCCCTGCATCGTGTTTTCTGCTTGGCAGGGAGCCTGCTTCCTCCTCTCTCTCTCTGCCTGCCTCTCTGCCTACTTGTGATCTCTGTCAAATGAATAAATAAAATCTTTAAAAAACAAACAAACAAACAAACATGGACAGAAAACATGAATAGATATTTTTCCAAAGAAGACATACAGAGGACCAACAGACACATGAGAAGATGCTCAACGTCATTCATCATGAGGGAAATACAAATCAGAACCACAATGAGATACCACCTCACACCCATCAGAATGGTTAAACTCAGCAGCAGCAAACAGAGGTGTTGGTGAGGATACAGAGAATAGGGAACCTTCTCACATGTTTGGTGGGAATGCAAACTGGTGCAGCCACTCTGGAAAACAGTATGGAGTTTCCTCAAAAAGTGAAAAGTAGAACTACCCTACGACCCAGCAATTGAACTACTAGATATTTACCCAAAGAATGCAAAAATACAAATTCAAAGGGATACATGTACCCTGATTTTATAGCAGCATTATCTACAATAACCAAATTATGAGAACAGCCCCAGTGTCCATTGGCTGACAAATAAAGAAGGGGTAGTATAAAAAAGAGGTAGTATATACCACATATGTATACTCATATATGTACATATATATACATATACATGTATACGTACATATATACATACATACAATGGAATATTACTCCACAAAAAATAAATAAAAGAATAAATCTTGCCATTTGGAACAACATGGATGGAGCTAGAGAATTAGCTCAGTCAGAGAAAGACAAATTCCATATGATTTCATTCATATGTGGCATTTAAAAAACAAAACAAAAAAAAAAAAAAAGGGAGAAAAAAAGAGAGAGGCGAACCAAGAAAGAGCCTCATACCTATAGAGAACAAAATGGCAGTTACCAGAAAGGCGGTGAGTTGGGGGTTGGGGACAACAGGTGATGGGGATGAAGGAGGGCACTTGTTGTGATGAGCCCTGGGTGATGTATGGAAGTACTGAATCACCATATTGTACACCTGAAACCAATATTACACTGTATGTTAACTAGCTAGAATTTAAATAAAAACTGAAGAAGAAAAAAAAGATACAGCCCTGTCGATAGAGAATCAGCCTTAGCAAGCCACAGAAAACACACCCTGTATGCATCCTCAGTGGGAGCAACGTTGCAAATCTGCTCAGAAAGCGGGTACTCGCACCCCGATTTGTCACTCAGACACACAGCTTGCCTGTTGGCTCCACGCGGCACTAGAGTTCAGGTTGGAGTTTTAGGGAGAACGTGAAAATTCAAGGATGGGGAACAGATGTTCCTCATCTTGAGGACTCTGTCCAGATGCTGCCACTTGAGGAGAAGAAAGAAGCAACTAATTCAGCAGGGCTGGGGAATTGAGATGCGAGGCTGTAAGACGCTGGCTGCAACCTCAGACATCCGTCCCTGTGGTTGTATCGATGCCAAGTCCTCCCGGTGTGTGAGCATTCCCCAAACTGGCAACGCTGACCGGAGCGCCAGGCACCCGACGGGAAGCTGCAAATGTGTGATGTGCGCCCCTCTGGTAAGGAACAAGTTTAACCTTTTTCCAATGCGGTGGTGGGGGAAGAAGGATGTCAGTGTATTTAATGGTTCGCTTGATGTTAGCCATATTGGAAATGGAAAGGCCCCCAGAGGAAACTGCTCCTCACTCAGAAGAAGGCTATCTGTCTTGCCTAGGGAGAGAAGTGGTTTCTGTCTTCTGCTAAGAGGTTAAAAGTGCAAGATAAAGAGGTAAGGCAAGGAGATGTTTTATGTAGGCAATGCCCCGGGCCCTGAATCTTCCCTGCCCTAGGTAGGCCTCCAAGTCCTCTGACTTGGTTCTGGTCACAGACAGGCTGTCCGTAGGGGCAGCAAGGTGGTTGAATCCGCTTTAGTCTCTGATTGGGGTATTAAGAAAGAAAAGAATGTAAATACCTCGCTAAATGAATCTATCTGATCCTGAGATCTTGGCTTGTTAATTTGCTCCTGTTTTTTCCCATTTTTCTACCTTTGTGTCAAATCATCAGATATTTACAATCCAAACATTTCAGGAGTTTAACTGAATTGTCCACTCCTAAGGATGTCGCATGTTAGATTCAATTATTAAACTATGTGCACCTCCAGACCCATGTGACTGATTCTCGTGGCAATCATTCTGACCATCTTCTAGCCAGCCTTCCTGGGTGCGGTTGCCTGCAATCCAAAGGCTAGGTTTCCCAGATTTTGTGTGGCTACAATTCCAACCAGTTTAGGTTCAATCAGTCAGATCCCGTGAGACTCTAAATCTAAGCCGTGTTTCACAGGAGAAGAGGAGTAGGATGTGTGGTGTGCGATTTTCTGGTGCAGATAAGGCAGAGGTTATACAGGACTAGAGTAGATAGTCATTTCAGTAGCTTCTTGATTCAGCAGGTTCTAGAAGAGTTATCTGTTGCCTTTATAGTCAGGCTCTGCTGTATGTACAGTTTGGGAAGTTATTCCTGAAATCTCCCAGTGACTGTTTCATCGGGTCTACCAATGACTATGTGGGCCATAATAATCCCTTCCATTTGAACCAGGTAGAATGGGTTTTATATTTTCTGTCTAAGAACCTGACTGTAAGCTCGCTCCATTTTATAGTAGGACCTAGAAAAGAGGGAAGAGAAGTAAGTTGATGCTCTGAGAAGAAACCAGACTGTTTCTTCCGTGTTGTGCACATTCCTCTCTCAGATATTACATTAATGCTAATGAAAGATGGACGAGAGGATAAATCTGTACAGTGGTGGGTGTCTTCATCTTAATTCCCAAACTAGATTGCACTAAGTACATAAAATCCTATCGTGTAAGCTGGCAGCTTACATGGATACAGGTCACATTCAGAGGTATGTTCTGTTCCCCAATATTCTGGTTTTCTCTAGCACTCACAAAAATATTTAATGGACTTTTACCCAAGGGGCCCACTCAAGACGCTGGTTGTTAGAAACGTGGCCAGGTCCCTTGGTTTTCTAATGCTCTGAAAAATGTTCTTGTATGCTTAGTCAGTTGAAGGCTTTGGTTTAGGGTCTTGTGAGCTCAGATCCTAAAGTAAGTAGAAGCTATTCTGTTTGAAGAACTATAAATAATATTATTTTCTTCAAAATGATTGTATATGATTGGAATTTTGTTGGAATGTAAAAAATATTAGTTATACACAAAATTTTTTATTATATAGAGCAAAAGAAAAGTAGTTAGAAATCTTGCCTTGGAATGACCTTCTGTACACATAGTCTCATTGATCACCTGGTAAGAAGAATACAAGGAGAGTCCTATTACTATACTTACTAAATTCTTGCTACCTGTATTATCCCATTCCTTTCTGCATGTGGTCCATTCTGACTTGAAACTGTGCTTCTGGTACATGCTAACGCCAAGTGATAAGAGAGAGAGTTAACATAAAATCAAAGAACAACTTGAATAATGCAACTGCTAAAAATAAGGATAAACTTGAAATACAAAAAAGAGAATTGTTCTACCAATGCAAAAGGAGTTTTACCCATGTGAAGAAAATAATATAATTGAAAACACACAAAAGATGTATTTTTCTATTTAACATATACTCGAGAAGCATAAGATGGTATTTATTAGGTCAAAATGTGATTGGGATATCTGAAAATGAAGCTTTAAGAAGCATCTTTGGAGATTCTATAAGAAACAGAAATAAAAATAAACAGATCAGATGCAATTTTTCTGAACATGTTTTATTAGCAGGCAGGTTATCTATTAAATAGTTTGACCATGCAGAAAGAAATCAGGTTTGAAAATGAAATCCTATAAAGGTCTTTTGAGAACGATATGAAAAAAATAAGAACCTAAGAAACTCATTGTGTAAATGAAGGTTACAAAATTGAAACCAGAATAAGATTTTAAAAATATAATTTATAACAGAATAAGGTCAATTCTTCTGATCCCAAATTAAAAACCATCTATTTTTAAGCTACTATTTAGTTAGCAGTGACTATGTCAGACATGTGCCAAGCAGTTATTAATATGATTTAATCGCCATAAAACATCTTGAGTGTTTAGTATGTGCTGGACTGTGGTAGGTGATTCGGCATATAATCTTACTTAATCCTCACAACAATGTCAGGAGACAAGTATAGCAATTATCTCCATTTTATGTCCAAAAGAACTGGAATGAAGAGAGTTCCAGGAAACTACTGGAGGTCCTAGTGTTAGGAATAGGCTTGAGCTCCGGGTTGTCTACTCCACACTTGATACTGTTAAGTTCTTTACTATACTGATCTTGTCATGGTCTTATCATTAGAATTAAAACTACTTGAACCGAATTGTGCTGGACAGGCACATTGACCTATGTGACTGTCCTTAAGTCAGAAAACAAGAAACACATTTAATCACCAAAAAGTTAAACCTGAATGAGAGCCCACCAGTGTATCAGGATGTTTGCACTGCAAAGACAAACCAACCAACTTTTTTTTTTAATTTTTTTATTTTTTATAAACATATAATGTATTAATAGCCCCAGGTTTACGGGTCTGTGAATCACCAGGTTTACACACTTCACAGCACTCACCATAGCACATACCCTCCCCAATGCCCATAACCCCACCACCCTCTCCCTACCCCCAGCCGCCCCAGTCTGTTTTATAACATTAATAGTCTCTTATGGTATGTCTCAAACAAACCAACCTTTTGCCCAAACGTGCATAAGCAGCATTGCCCTGAGCTGAGATTCCAGCAATGACTCCAGGCCTTGACCCTTCCCTCCCCTCTGTGTTCCAGTTCCTCAGCTGGGGCTCCCGTCTCAGACAGGCTCCACCTGGCCATAGCAAGATCAGTGAAGCAGCGTCAATCTCTTATCCTTTGAAGTTCGAGTCCAACTAGAAAGAACACGGGGAGTGGGAAAACACTGGGAGCACAGTGTGGCACTCACGTCATAGAGCTTGAGTCCTCCTGAGACCACCAGTGTGACCAGGGAAATGGCTTATTCTGGTTGGATTAGGTTGAGGTCTCATACTCCATTCTTGGAGTCTTTAAAAGGGACTCACTCAAGAGTCAGGGATAAAAGAAAGGCGGAGCTCAAGTCTTGTCTACCAAAAGAAGAAAATGCATGTGATATGGTCATAAAACCATAGTAGGCAAATGCTGTTCTAGCAACTGACCATATACATGTCAGTATTTCTTCATTTTCTTCATCTCTAAAATGAAGGGTTGACCTAGATTATTTCTGATATCTGACTCTACCTTTAAGTTCTATGGAAATTCCTAAATCATAAGCATTATTTGTTGGCAGACCCCTCACTTCTGTATTTGATTTTCTTTTCCCTTTCATGCCTGCCTACCAGGTACTCTGCCTCAGATGTTCCCAGTGTATTCTAGGTCCTCCCCCATGGTAAGACTCCTGGCAAAAAGCTCTATTGCATCTAGACTTCTCTGAGTCCTTTGTCTTTGCCTTCCACAAATATGATCTTTTCCTGAGCCTCTTCCAGGGAATATGTGAATGTAGATAAATGTAGATATACCTAGCACATAGTAATTTCAATTAATATCTTTAATTTTTTAAGATTTTGTTTATTTTTTGAGAGAGAGAGAGAGAATGAGAGGGAAAGAGCATGAGGGAGGAAAGGGTCAGAGGAAGAAGCAGACTCTGTGCTGAGCAGGGAACCTGATGTGGGACTCAATCCTGGGACTCCAGGATCATAACCTGAGCCACCCAGGCACCCACAATCAATATCTTTAATGAAAACAAGTTACCGTAAGTGTTATTACATTAACGAATTACCACCCCTTGCTAACACACTTGCATTAGTTAATGACGGATACAAAAAATGGCTTAACTCATAAGAGTAACTCTATTCTGGGATTTGCAGTCGGTGGCTTTCATGACTTTCAAATTCAGCCTCTTAGGCTGTAGGTGAAGGAAACCCTTCTAATTATGCTGTCGTAAAAACTCATCCCCAGAAAATCAGACTAATGTAATGTTCTATGAGTTATTAAGTTCTGTGGGGGCAAGGGTTTTATCTTACTTATCTTCACATATCCTAATGCCTAGCACATCGTCATAATTTAATTAGTGTGGGATAGATGCTATGATCTATTGCCCCAGAATTGTTAACCCACGAGGTAAGTATGTATGTAAGCAGCGTCAAAGTTTTTAATGATCCTATCATTCATTCATCCAATAGGAATGTAACAGAGAGTGTGGTAGTACTGAAGATACAAAGGTGAATAAAATAGACAAAATGCCTTTCTTAAAAAGTTCACATTCCACTGGAGAGACAGGGAGTGAATTAATAAGTATCATAAGGTTAGAAAGTGATGTGTGCTCGAACAAACATAACTCAGGGAAAGGAAACCCAGAAAGACAGGAAAGGTGTTACTTTAGGAAGGGTGTCCAGAAGTTATGTCTAATGAGGGGGTCTTTAACCACATACTCTGTCTCTGGTTCTCACTGCACAAAGCAGAAACGTTTGCCTGTCATATTTCATGGCAGAAGCTCTACAAAAGCAAGAGTCACAGTTGAGTTAGACAATATCTGAATTACCCCAAATTCTGGTCTACTGATTCTTTTGTAATTACTGATAAAAAGTGTCAAAACTAGATGTATTATAGTTATAGAATGAATAAAACTCATTCTCAGAGAAATTTAGGATGAAAGTGATGTCAAAAATGTAATGATCCTTGCCACAACCTGCTGATTGCAGCTTTGCTGTGCTGGGGAGGATAGTCTGGGATGTCACTCAGGCAGTGGAACCCCCGACATGAGGGTCCTCAAGGCCTTGCTGCCTCAGGACATTCACTAAAGATGCAAATGCATGTTCTTGCCTCATTATTATTCATAATAGTCCCAACAGACTATTATAAAGCAAAACATCATTCACTGGGCTCAGTATCCATGAACTTGAAATATGGTTCTTCACTCATGTGTCACTAATTACCCCTGAACTAACTAGAATGTATTTATAAACCATCATCCCGTAGAGGTTACCTCAGGCTGTTTTAGGAGATACTTTCCCAGGAAGTGATGCTGCTATAAAATTTTAAAGAGGAACTTGAAAACCAAGTAATGGGTATTTTTCCCTTTCTCATTAAAATGTCACGGAAAAGTCTGAAGGTTAAAAAAGAAAATCCAACACTGTGGTGTCAAACATTTAATTTTTTATTTATGAAAAAAATACTAAACATATAAACCTCATTTTAAAATACCACATAATATGAAGAATCTGGATTTCATACCTCAGTGCAGCTCTAGATTTTGATGATTCTGTTTGACTAGGCCCTCTTTACACTTCAAAAAAATGGATTAAATGAGGAAGTTAAACCCAAATGTTCAATATAAATAATAAGTAATAATAATAAACATAAATAATTAATAATTGTAATACTGAGGGTCCTGGATCCATTTTTCAGGTTCTCACTTGTAAAATGAGGGAGAACTGCTTGGCACTGTAATGAACATTGAAAGTATGTTCTTTTATTGATGGAACTGAAAAGATGCTATAGCAAATTTCTTTATGATAAGGTTTCATTGCATTAAACAAATTGAATCCACAGATGCAGACATACCCAAAAGCACAAAAGAAAATGGAAAAACAGAGTTATTAGCCACGTAACTGAGGCCAAATAAAAGTAGTTAATTATCTTGTTTTTTAAATAAAAGGAACAATATGGGATGCCTGGGTGGCTCAGTTTGGTTAAGCGGCTGCCTTCGGCTCAGGTCATGATCCCAGCGTTCTGGGATCAAGACCCACATCAGGGTCCTTGCTCAGCAGGGAGCCTGCTTCTCCTTCTGCCTCTGCCTGCCCTTCTGTCTGCCTGTGCACTCGCTCTCTCTCTCTCTCTCTAATAAATAATCTTTTAAAAATAAATAAAAGGAACAATTCAATGAATTTTGTCTAACATATATTCTATCATGTATAGTACACATAGTAACATAATTCCTCTAGAATTTGTGATTGTGTGTATATACACATGTGCACATGATCTATACATAATGTATGTGTATGTATATATGCAATATATATTTACACAAACACACATACACACACACGTATTTTTCCAAAGCTGTTTCTTAGGCATGTGTGTATTTTAATGAATGAGATTTTGGTGTATAGTAGGTAACGATAGTATAATACCATTGCAGATATTAAACAACTAGTCTTTTGATCTCTGTTCCTATCCTTCTATTCAAATTCAATATATAATATTGAATTATATATTCAATATTCTCCAAATTCAATATATAATAGCATTAAAAGCACCAGAACTAGCAATAATGAAATAACTGCTCATTTCACTCTTTGAAGGATGACCAAGCCTATCTCTGGGGTAAAATCACTTTTGTTTACTTGAAAACACCAAGTACACCTCAAGTTTACAAAACCCCATCATGATTCCTTATCTGTGCTCAATACTCTGGGCATTTATAAAGAAAAAGTGACCATGAGACACACTATGAGACAACAAAGGGCTCTGCTCACCTTGAAACAAAGTTGCTACAAATACCTAACTAATGATGAAGAATGTGCAGGATACTCTTAAGTGAACTATGTGAACCCTAAGATTTTCCTCTTGGGAAATGTTATTGAGGATTTTAGCAACATGTGGAGACTGAGGCAAATAGTAAAGTAATATGTACAGTGACATAAAAATTATGTACTGTACTGTAAGAGTAAAATGACTATGGAGTCAATGAAAAAAGCAGCAGAGGTTAGAGATGTAAATTGGGGTTTGGGGAATAACTCAAAAGAAAAGGTTTCATGAACTGGGTATGGGAAATCTAAGGAAATCTTATGGGCATGGAATGATAAATGACCTAGATACACCTAAAACAGAAATAGAATTGATTCTGTATGCTGTGTGTGAGATACTGGGCTTAAAGTTGGAATTCAAGTACAGGAAAATACATATCATCAAAAATACTTAATGTAACAATAAATTAAGCCAATGGTGGGTCTAGAATTTCAGTGACCAAGGTAAGTAAGAATGCATTAACTCCAGTATTAATTTGGAATTCTGATCACTCAGATGCCTTTTATTGAGTATCCAAGCAATTATTATATTTAATTATAACAATCAATTCCTAAGCTCCTGTCAGATTGCAGGCAATATTTTACATCCTTTAAAAATATTATCTGTTAGAAACAATAATTCAGTGACCAAGTTTTTGTTGTTTTTGTTTGGGGTTTCAGATTGCCAAAATCCTAATCCTATTTCTCCAATTTGATTATGTGATCTAGATTGCATAGCCTCTTTTAACTTCAGTTTTTCATTTATAAATAGAACAATCTCACTACCTACTTTAAAGGTTTGTCATAAGGATGAAATGGAACATTGTGGTCCTTAACACATTGCAAGGAGAATGAACATGATAAAAAAATTCCTAAATGGTCACTTTTATTATCAGTAATTTTCTCAACGATTTATAAGATAGTAATTATAATCTCCATTTTACAGTTTAGCTAGTAAGTGGTACATCTGGAAATTGGAATTAAATTTGTCTCGCAAACCCACAAACACCAAGTTAAAAAAAAATACATGATACTACATAATTTAGGGATTTTCTGCTTATGACACTAATGTCAGTTGCATTTGGTCATTAACTTACAAGTTTTAATTTATCTTTTCACTGTACAGAATAATTAAAGTAACAAAATGGCAGATAAACAATTTTGTAAGTATTTTGGAGGAAAAGCACTCTAAAAATGTTTATTAACCTTATTAATAAAAGTACCTTTTAATATAAACAAGTCAGCCCTGAAAAGTGAGTTTATGTGCAAAAATAAGGGCATTTAAACAGATTTTTAAACTAAAGTTATCAAAAGTTACTTGCAATTTTTACAATACATGAAACATATCATCTTTTTTTTTTAAATTGTCATTTTTTCCATGTCAGTAAAAAAACAGCATTAAAAATTCCTTACATAATTAAGACAGTGTCCTAGAAACAACTGTTAAGTAATCTTTAAAAATAAAATAATTTCACTATGGCAAAACGTTTTAGGATGGAATTGCAAGTTCTTTCAAACTAAATACAGGCTATATATTTTTCCTAAAGGTTTAATCTGTTGTACTACTTTGGGTGATTCCAAGTATGAGATTTTCCAGTAAATATGATTTTCCACTTTGATCAGCCCTAGGAGAACATGATAGAAGAGCACAGAGCAATATGTGAATCAAATTTTTTTCTTTAATTTAGTCAAGTAGGCATTTCCTCAAGCACAAATTAATGTAAATCAAGCATTACTAGAACTCTGACCTTTGAAATTATACTTGCATAGTCAGATTTCCCTAACAAAGTGCATGTTTACAGTATCTTTTATTTAAATCAATATCCTTTATGCATGAGCAGAGAAAGGAAAAGAGAAAGGCCAACAGCAAATAAAAAGAACCCAAGTGATTTAGCTCAGCAGAGTGGAATAATGAGCCAAGCTTTCCCCAGTGTCCAAGTCACTCTGTGATATTTAGCTAGGCACTTACAGAAGTGTATTAGCTCTTTCAGGTCATTAAGATGCCATTTTGTGCACTTCCAGAGTGAACGTACTCTCTGAGGCATCCAAGTTACTACTGGGGTACGACTGCAGCAGTGGGGTGAATAAACTGCATGATTAATTTATGGCTTGATCACAATGTTAGTTAAGGGGTAGACTTAATTTTCAGAGAGGGAGTAGTTATCAGATACGTGGGATTGAAATGAACTGCAGCATTGAGCTGATAGTTTGGAATGAAGAAAATCTTTTCAGTATTCCTCAAACATAATAGCATGTGTAGTTCAGAAGATCCCTGAACTGTATCAGCGCACACAGTAATTCTTCGGGTACCACTAATGAAGATGCTATTGAAATACTAAATCCTTGTCGGCTTCAACCACGAATCACATGTGCCGTCTGGAGTTCAAAAAAGAGTCTTGTAATTATCACAGTTTGCCTATGTTTAAGTATGAAAATTTTGGGTTTAAATCAATGGAATCACACATTCCGATCCACTGGGAACCTCTTAAAAATCAGTCCTAAAGAAAAGTTGGCTGGTATAGAAGAATGGTTAGTTGAGATGAAAAATTGCATATCAGGTAGAGCCAGTGTCTAGTCCTAGCTCCATGTGTTAGACTTACTGTCTGACTCAGCTCTGGGTCCATTTGCATATTCCTTTCCTAAGCAGATGCCCGATCCATCCACCTGACTACCCTTAGAGAAATGATGCAGCATCCGTCATATTGTTTGCTCTTTAGATTTTACCTGATGACATATTCTGTTGAGCGAATTACCTGGTTAACAAACTACTGCAATTCACCGGTTTAGGTTTATGTTTTCTCTCTCTCTCCCATTTATCTAATCATTAAGTCACTAAGTCTAGTCCAAGAAAAAAATGATTTGAATTTTTATAAGACTCATCTAGAATAAGCACTATCTGCTTGTAGAATGATGTCATGAGACAAAGAGTTTTAAGGGAGGTCCTTAATGCTATAGATTTTACACAAATAAATGTAAACATATTGTACTTCTTTATGGTGTATTGGAGATGAATGCATCTTAATGATAGCTCTGTAAATGCTGCAGAGAAATCTGCTCATCAATTATATGATAATTGAACTTACTCATCTCCAAGAAAATTAATCATATAGTAAACACTGCCATCGCCTTTACTGTATATCAGGCATGTTCTAAGCACTCTGGCAATATTAATTTATCTTCTCGATCCTAAAGGCTAGGTTTTATTATCTCTACTTTACAGATAAAGAAAGTGACACATAGAGAAGCTGAGTAATTTGTCTAATGCTATACAGCTAGTAAAGAACAGACTAGGGATTCAAACTCAGGAAGCACTTCATCACGTCCAGGCTCCTGGCTACTATATTGTGACCCTCTCAACGTCCTTGCAATTCCCTTGCAGATACACCTCATGGGTTTTTATATCAACATGCTACAATTCAGTGCTTTTAGAATTGATTCACATATCATGGCACACACAACAAATTACAACGTTTGGCCAGCAGACTGGAATGAAAGTCTGAAGCTACTTGTGGCCAGAGGAACCTTTCTTCCAGGCACCCTGGGGATTGAAGGAATCAGTAGTCAGCACAACAGTAGGGCATTTTCACCATGCAAACGGGCCTTAGCCCAATGATTGAGAAGCTCTGTAACCAGCTACGGTAGATCCAAGGCAGAAGCAGATTCTGAAATATTCCATTTAAATTGCTACTCATTTTAGAATTAGGAGCTAGTATACAAAGAAGGAAGGGTGGAAGCATGAAGAGTTCATGTGCAGAGAAGTTCAATTAAGTCATCAGTTAATTATGTTATTTTGACTCAGACTATCATCTTAAGCAAATCACAGACATGTTTGTGAAGACTGGGAAAATGGGCACTTATTTATATAAACACATTAAGTACATATAATGTTCATTTCCATTAATACTTAACTGGCGACTTGAATAATTGTTCTATGAAATCAAAGACATTCCACATTGTGTAGACAAGCTTTGGTAAGTCCCATGTTGATGACAGTCAATGCAATCCAGTATAAATAATCTGCAGCATTGCAGGTAGATCACAGATGACGAAGGAAGATCATACTTGTACCCTATTATGAATCCCTTAGTTTATGAAGCTCTTGGAAGTGGAATTTCAGAATATGCTGCCAGAGCAGTAAAATGTAGTGTGACTTTTCTGCCTCCCCTGCTGAGCTTCCAGATTACTCTTTGAGGTTCCTGTAAGTGTTAAGAAAGAAGTGAAGTGTGGGTTAGCCCACTGTGCTTTTTACGCTCTTATCTTTCATCACTAGTCCAGAATAGGTTATGCCTATGATGTATAGTCTTCTTTTGAAAGGACCATTACAGATACCCTTGTTCCTGATAGAAATTTTTCATAAACAGGAACTTTCTCACCTACAAGGTAAAAGTATTATCAAGTGTCCAAGTGCCCTTGAGCAATATCTAAATCTGTAATTTTCTAGTGTTCCAGAAAGTCCATCACCCACAGGAACTATAGCACTCTTAAAGTTTCTTTATTTCTATGTTAAATAAACACAGTTGTACATCTACTCTTCTTAGACAAGTCAATTTAAATCTGTGCTATAGAGGTAAATTTAACATGATAAGATTGTTTCCTTCACTCCTTCTTGCACTTACCATATTTGGCTTCTACCAACAAGCAGACCTGTTTAAGATACTGGAAATGCAAAGAGGAATAGGACAGGGTTCAGTCCTCAAGGAACTTGCAGTCCAATGGGGAGGGACATTTCACTTATTTGTGGAGCATAACAAATAGCATGGAGGACAAGGGGAGATGGAGAGGAGAAGGGAATTGAGGGAAATTGGAAGGGGAGGTGAACATGAGAGACTATGGACTCTGAAAAGCAATCTGAGGGTTTTGAAGGGGCGGGGGGTGGTGGGAGGTTGGGGGAGCCAGGTGGTGGGTATTAGAGAGGGCACGGATTGCATGGAGCACTGGGTGTGGTGCAAAAATAATGAATACTGTTACGCTGAAAAAAATAAATTAAAAAAAAAAAAGAAAGAAAGAAAAGGACAACCATTACAAACAATGTGATAGGTGCTGGTGGAAACAAAATGCTGAGGTGGAGAAGGTAATGCAGTGTTGTGGGCACGGGGACTGTAACAACTTCCACAGTTTGTTTCCCAGAAGAGGGAACATGTGAACTGGGCCTTGATGCATAAGGAGGGGTTTTTCATGCAAGCAAGAAGGGTAAAGGCATTCTAAGCAGAGCAATTAGCATAAGGAATGGTGCTATGAAAAGAAACAGGTGTTCAGGAAATGATCCATATTTCATCGGAGATAGACCATAGGATATGTATATGACGTGATGGAGTGGGAATGAGACACTTCATTTCAAAGGGTGAACCCGGGAGACCTCACAAGATGCCAGAATTTGAAATACTACTGCCTTTACCAACTCCCTCCCCTCCCCCGCCAAATGATTTTTGTCCCCTAGGCTGCTCTAATCATGGGGACAAAAAAAATTACCATCGTTGAATAGCCTTCCTTCTCCCTTCCTTACAGACTTTACTCTTAAACATCATAAATATTAACTTTCAAGTCATTCAACTATTAATCTTGGCAAATATTACTATCTCAGTAATAGGATTCTATTTATCCCAGGCTCCCAGCTCAGTACTGAATTGTTAAATTCCTCTGCTGTTTTCCAGGGGTTTTACATGCTTGCTGTATCTGCAGCCAATATTATGGACTTGCTAGTGCTCCCTCGGAAGCCAGGGATTTGGTCACATTCTGTAGAATCAGTTTTATCAAAAGTGCATTACACTGGATAAATCTAAGAGTAGAAAAACATCAGCTCTGAAATGTATAGGATAGGAATAAAGAATTTTACGGCCCTAGGTATACCACAACTCCCTAAACTGATCCTGAGCTTTCAGCTTCAAAACAGTCATTCTTAACCTGTTCTACTACCTCTACAAGCTACTGTGGGTATTCTCTTTGGGATCATAAAAGCTTTATTTCCTGAACTGATCAAAACATTTTTCTGGATCTCCTCTTCTACAAATGCAAGCATGTATAAATTTTAAAAATTCTAGGTCAAGAGTGTATCATAATAGTACCCTATTCAGAATCTCACATGAATTCAAAGAAAAAAATACAGCTACATGAAGTCATAAAAACTATCCAGTACACTGTAATTATAGAATTACTCAATAGCTTCCTTTTTTTATAAGAGCTTCTTTCTAACAGCTACTAGTCTTTAAAATTGATCCACACACATATATACTCCACTGTACACACTTGCATGTACACACACACACACACACACACACACATTCCTTGCTTATTAACACCTCTCCCAGAAATGTAATAATGACAGTGAGAGTTAGGGGAATTTAAATCAACGAGAAGCAGAGAATTTGCAAAAAGATAATGACATGAGCATAGATGTCTCCCCATCACCTTCATGGATGTCCATGGAAATAAAAAAATAAAACCTCTATCAACTGTAAAATGGAAAGGGTGCCATCCAAACTCAGAAACAGTGATGAATTTCTTCAAGATAGAGTTCAGACAAGATGAAACTAAAAGAGGCATAGAGACCTATATAAATTGTGTGCCTAAGAAATAAGGGTGGGAGAATTTTAAAATACCTCACATGGTTCCATTTATGCAGGATTGGAGGTGCAAGAAGAGAAGGGAAATCAGGGTATACCAGATGGCCACACCAAGTAGAGGGTCAGTATTAATAGGGCTTATATCCCAAAGCAGGAAGCCAGAAGGAAGAAATATCAACAAATCAGTACTTCCTTAATGTAGATTGCTATGCCAAGGAGAAAACCCAACTAATCAAGCTTTCCCTTGGAGTGAGCTACCACAAAAAGCTGTCATCATGGTTGGTAGTGATGTGACTAGCATATTTGATAACCAGAGGAGATTACTTTTTAATCTCCTTCTTCTGTATAACAAGAATAGCAATTATGTAGTAATCAGTACTAATCATAATTTTACTAATTTTTTTAGTTTTAAAATAATTATCACTTAAAAATTCTATTTTCAAAGTATTTAAATGCAATAAGACATTTTATGTATAAATTAATATTTGCATTTACCCATCAAAAACATTGTACTTGGCAATGTCAATAATAGCCAAACTATAGAAATAACCCAGCTATTCATCAACAGATGAATGGATAAAGAAGATATGGTGTATATACACACACACACAGCCACACATAGTCACACATGCAATGGAATATTATACAGCCATCAAAAAAGAAATCTTGCCATTTGCAACCATGTGGATGGAACTAGAGGGTATTATGCTTCACGAAATAAGTCAACCATGTGGATGGAACTAGATGGTATTATGCTTCATGAAATAAGTCAATCAGAAAAAGACAATTATCATATGATCTCACTGATGTGAGGAATTTGAGAAACAAGACAGAGGATTATAGGGAAAGAGGGAAAAATGAAACAAGATAAAACCAGAAAGGGAGATAAACTGTAAGAGACTCTTAATCTCAGGAAACAAACTTGAGGGTTGCAGGAGTGGATGGGGGTGGGAGGGATGGAGTAGCTGGGTGATGGACATTGGGGAGAGTATGTGCTATCATGAACGCTGTGAATTGTGTAAGACTGATGATTCATAGACCTGTACCCTTGAAACAAATAATGCATTATATATTAATTTTAAAAAATTGCACTTGTAGTTCACACTTTTTTCACTGCTTTAAATTTTAAGCACAAATAAAAACTTCAGTGGCCACAGAGAAAGACAGACTTAAATAACTATAGGTCAGTCTGTGAATTTTTATACTCACTGTTTTAATGCAGAAAAGTATAGCCCTACTGGGACTGGAGGCACAATCTGTACCCTCAACCAGCTTTATTATATTTGTTAATAAGTAGTGATAATAAAAAGCAACTGATTTTTAGTTTTATTACTGTTTTTCAAGTCCTTACAGATCCAGTAACTATACTCTGAGCCCTATACTGAGAGTGAACAGTAGATTGGATTCTGCATAGTTATTTTTGTGAAATAGAAGATAAACTCAAAAAATTCACCCAGAATTCAGAAAAGAAAGACAAAAAGGTGAGAATAATGTCATGAAATATGTTAGATGTAGAGGGATGAGTCAGAAAATACAATCTGTAATAGATAACCCAGGAAAAAGGAAAATCATTTTGTTATTTCTTTTCAGTGTTCCAGAATTCATTGTTTATGCACCACACCCAGTGCTCCATGCAATATGTGCCCTCCTTAATATGTGCTTGCCACCAGGCTCACCCAACCCCCCAACCCCCTCCCCTCCGCTCCGCTCCAAAACCCTCAGTTTGTTTCTCAGAGTCCAAAGACTTTAATGGTTCATCTCCCCCTCCAGATTCCCCCAACTCACTTCTCCTCTCCGTCTCCAGATGTCCTCAGCATAAGGAATAACACAATAACACACAGGAAAATCGTTTTTAAAAAATCACAAAATGAAGGGAGACTTTCAACTACCATATAGGAAAGCAGATAACCTATAAAAGAACACAATTCAAATTGCACCTAAACATCTACTTTTCACCATTAATCCCTGTGTACCCTTTCTGTAAACTATTTGGCATTCCGCTCTAAATCACAATGGGATGAACAGGATTCAAAACTGAGTAAGAATGGAGTAACTGTTAATAATAAGCTGAAAAGTGGTAGGGGAGAGAAGATTGAAAATAGAGGATATTGAAAATATCCTAACACTTTTAACTAGAGCTCACTCATTGCATTGAATATTAAAGAAGAATAATAAGTTCAAAATTTTTTTAAAGATTTTATTTCTCTATTTATTTATTTGAGAGAGAGCGAGCATGAGGGGAGAGAGGTCAGTAGGTGAAGCAGACTCCCTGGTGACCAGGGAGCCCAACATGGGACTTGATCCCAGGACTCCAGGATCATGACCTGAGCCAAAGACAGTCGCTTAAACAACTGAGCCACCCAGGCAACCTAAGTTCGAATATTTTTAAATCCTCAAATTTAGCCACCAATTGGGGGGTAAGTGGTACCAATTGGGGGGGGGGCATGTATAACTTCCGAATCATGGAAGCAAGAGAACATACCTCAGATTAAACAAAAATCAGCCCAATAAATATGAATGAAAAGTCAGGATGGAATAAGAAATAACAACATCAAACGTAAAATGATATGATGGTAATAAGCCCAAATACATCAGATATGAGTATAAATATAGATTATGCTCCCTATTAAAAGGCAAATGTTGTCTGGCTATGTTAAAAAAATTCTAAACACATAATCCAGATATCAAATGAGATCATATTTTCTTATGAGAGTGAATCATTGTGTTATTTCACATTTTACAAGATGATTGCTCTGTGGTGGTATATTCTTAGTTATTGCTGGACCCAAGGTCTTAATTTCTGAACTCCAAATCTTCCTTGCTATGGACCTCCTACCTCTCCAGTTCATCCTCTTGCCCCTCTCTTAGGTTTCCCCATCCCCACCTCCTTGAGACAGGCAATGCCAGGGGTTGCAGGCATCAGTGAAGTTCTGGGACCGTGGACAGGTGCTTTCACCTATTTGTGTGTCCTTCAGGCCTTCAGACTCGTTGCTTATCTCTGAGCCTCTCAGATCCCCAAGAACCCCTCCTCACTATGCTTGCAGAAAACTCAATAACCGCCCCCCTTTATTAAGCAGAGCAGCTTATTTAGCTTTTGAGCCACAGTCTTCCATCCTGCTTTTGCTTTTCTAAAGTCCTATTAATACCACTACTCAAACAGCCCTCTCCTCTGGGTCTCACCTTTTAACAACCCAGAAGAATGGGCTTTAAATTTCACTATTCATTTTCCTCTTTTATAAGCCTATGTAAATGCAAGGGAGTTAGAGATTTTACTTCCCTGAACATAAATTATGCCATCACTTATTCCTATACCGTGCCTCAGTTCCTCAAGACAATGCTATTTCAGTCCATTTGGATATTAAACTATTTTCCTCTATTTAAAAAAATGCTATTTATATATGAAGTGTCTCAAATTAGGTAAAGATAAAAAATAAAATGGTAAAAACTTATTGGAAAAATACAAACAAAAATAAAACACTGATAGTACATAGCCTACAAAAGAAATAAATTCAAGGAAAATATCGAATGAGATTAAAAATTCAGTATTTTATATTGCTAATAGGTACATGTCTCAATAAATATGTAACAGTCATTGACCTTTATATATTGCTTAATGAAATGTCAACTAGAGTTAGGCTGACAAAAAGACAAGAAATTTACAAAACACAATTATGGGAAAAACCAGTATATCTTTGTTACATTTCCCTGGCTTTCTAAAAAACAGAAAAATTATTTGACAACTCAAAAACAAATAGGAATCAAAAAAAGCAAGCATAAAAGTAATTGTTAATAAACTAAGAAGTGGTAGAGGAAGGCAGAGGGAAAATACAGAAATTGGGAAAAAGGAATACTACAAAAAACCACATATTCTTATAGTGTTCATGAAGTACTTAGAGAGGAAACTTCACTAAATTAAAAAATTCAGTGTTCATCCAATGTCATAAAATTATAATGCAATAAAATTAGAAACTAGTCTAATTCTTTTTTTTTAAAAGATTTTATTTATTTATTTGACAGAAATCACAAGTAGACCGAGAGGCAGGCGGGGGGGGGGGGGAGCAGGCTCCCCGCTGAGCAGAGAGCTTGATGCAGGACTCGATCCCAGGACCCTGAGATCATGACCTGAGCCAAAGGCAGCGGCTTAACCCATTGAGCCACCCAGGCGCCCTGAAACTAGTCTATTCTAATACAAATCCTAACAGGAGATTTATTTATTTTTTATTTGTAGGTATGATTTTCCAATTTTCCATATTTACAGAATAAAGTATGGGGAAAAAATCAAAAAATTGTAAAAATATTACTGAGGGGAATATACCATGCTTGATATAGAAATATATTCTAAAAGAATAATTGAAATGCATGACACTGTCATAAGCATAGAACATAGAGATTATAAAATTCAACTATGTATATAAATTATATATAAAGTCATATATCTCCTACATCTGAGAGAAAGAGAGTCATTTCATTTCAGAAAAGAGGATGGAGCATCTTAAGTGATTGACTATATTCCCAAATGTATTCCCAGTGAAGTATAACAGTAAATATAAAGAGGAAAAATGCTAGAAGAAAATGTTTATTCCTTCTGTAATAAAATAATAAAAGGAATATTATTCATTGTAAGTTTTTGCAACTATTAAATATAGGATAGAATAGTATTAAATTTAAAAATTTCTGGTTAACCCAAAGTTTCAGAAGCAAAATCAGTAAATTATAAACTTCATAGAAATATCTGTAACCCATACTACAAACAGAAGATAACACTCTTAACATGCAAAGATTGTTATGAATATGTGTACATATATACACAAGTCAGTTAAAAAGAAGGGAGAGATCATTAAAGGACAATAAGAGTCTGACTATAAGAGGTGAATTAAAAACAATCACACCAAAAGAGTTGGCCCCAGTAACATAAATTACAATAAAAATTAAATATAACAGGCAGTCTGTCAAACTCATCAAGTTGTTTTATTTTTATTTTGTGTTGTTTTGTTTTAAGATAAATGCTGGCTGACACAGACATTTAGAAATGTATGCTCTCAGGGTGCCTGGATGGCTTAGTGGGTTAAAGCCTCTGCCTTCGGCTCAGGTCATGATCCTGGGGTCCTGGGATCAAGTCCCGCATTGGGCTCTCTGCTCAGCAGGAAGCCTGCTGCCCTTTCTCTCTCTGCCTGCCTCTCTGCCTAATTGTGATCTCTGTCTGTCAAATAAATAAATAAAATCTTTAAAAAAAAAGAAAGAAAGAAATGTGTGCTTTGTTACATGACTGGTGGGATTAGTAGTATTAACTGTCTGTGGTGAAATTTTCTTTATTAAAAACCTTAAATTTTGTCCATATGGTTTGACTTAGTAGTTCCCCTTTTAAAATACAAGTAAATTTAAAAGAGTCAAAAATGAGTTTAAAATTAACCAAAATGGGATTCTATAAACAAACTATGACATGATAGGCAAATACAAAGCTTATAATATAAAAGGATAATGATTAGTGATAAAAGAAAATGCTTAGGATTAATTTTACATTGAAAAAATATTTAGGGAATAATCCAATTTTGTCCAAGTGTTGTATAGAGGGCAAGACAGTGGGAATGGGCCTCTTTGGAGAGGAGGAATATTTTATCACAGACATTATTTTAAAGTATAGGCAAATAGTTAATAAAGGCAGATCCACTGAAGGTGGATCTTTTATTTTTATTTTATTTTATTGCTGTTTTTAAACTCCTCACAGATGGGGCACCTGGGTGGCTCAGTTGGGTTAAGTGTCAGACTCTAGGTTTCGGCTCAGGTCATGGTCTCAGCATTGTGGGATTGAACTCACCCTTCCCCCTCCGACCCTGCATTGGGCTCTATGCTGAGTGTGGAGCCTGCTTAAGATTCTCTCCCTCTGATGGTGGAGAAGTAGCAGGCTGAGACTACTTCAGCTAGCCGGAGATCAGCTAGATAGCTTATCTAAAGATTGCAAACACCTGAAAATCCATCAGCAGATCGAAGAGAAGAAGAACAGCAATTCTGGAAACAGAAAAACAACCACTTTCTGAAAGGTAGGACCGGCTGGAGAAGTGAATCCAAAGCTACGGGAAGATAGACCCCGAGGGGAGGGGCCAGCTACCGGCAAGCGGCGGACCAACGGAGCACAAAATCAGGACTTTTAAAAGTCTGTTCCGCTGAGGGACATCGCTCCAGAGGCTATCCGGGGCGAAGCCCATGCGGGGTCAGCGTGGCCTCAGGTCCCGCAGGGTCACAGAAGGATCGGGGGTGTCTGAGTGTCGCAGAGCTTGCGAGTATTGGAACGGGAAAGCCGGGAAAGCCGGCTACAGAGACAGAGCCGACAGTAAGCTCACAGCTCGGTGTTACCTTGAACCGGTCGCAGGCTCGGTGAGCTCGGAGCGCGGCCGGATGTCAGGCAGACGGGAGTAACTGGCGCTGATTTCTGAGGGTGCACTGAGGAGTGGGGCCCTGGGCTCTCGGCTCCTCCGGGCCGGAGACCAGGAGGCCGCCATTTGTATTCCCGTCCTCTGGAACTCTACGGAAAGCTCTCAGGGAACAAAAGCTCCTGAAAGCAAACCCAAGCGGATTACTCACCCCGGCCCCGGGTAAGGGCGGTGTAATTCCGCCTGGGGCAAAGACACTTGAGAATCACTACAACATGCCCCTCCCCCAGAAGATCAACAAGAAATCCAGCCGAGACCAAGTTCACCTACCAAGGAGTGCGGTTTCAATACCAAGGAGAGCAGCAGAATTCCAGAGGAGGAGAAAGCAAAGCACAGAACTCATGGTTTTTCCCTGTGATTTTTTTTAGTCTTGCAGTTAATTTAATTTTTTTCTTTTTCATTTTTTTTTTCTCGCCTTCTGGTAAATTTTTTTTAACTTTTACCTTTTTCTTTTTTAACGTTTTTTTAACTAGTTTATCTAATATATATATTTTTCTTTTTTAAATTTTTCTTATGTGTTTTCTTTTTTCTAATTCTTTCTTTTCTTATTTTTCTTTTTTCTTTTTTGGTCTCTCTTCCTTTTTGAACCACTTTTAATCCCCTTTCTCCCCCCTCACGATTTGGGATCTCTTCTAATTTGGTTAAAGCATATTTTCCTGGGGTTGTTGCCACCCTTTTAGTATTTCACTTGCTCCTTCATATACTCTTATCTGGACAAAATGACAAGACGGAAAAATTCAAAACAAAAAAAAGAACAAGAGGCAGTACCAAAGGCTAGGGACCTAATCAATACAGACATTGGTAATATGTCAGATCTAGAGTTCAGAATGACAATTCTCAAGGTTCTAGCCGGGCTCGAAAAAGGCATGGAAGATATTAGAGAAACCCTCTCGAGAGATATAAAAGCCCTTTCTGGAGAAATAAAAGAACTAAAATCTGACCAAGTTGAAATCAAAAAAGCTACTAATGAGGTGCAATCAAAAATGGAGGCTTTCACTGCTAGGATAAATGAGGCAGAAGAAAGAATTAGTGATATAGAAGACCAAATGACAGAGAATAAAGAAGCTGAGCAAAAGAGGGACAAACAGCTACTGGACCACGAGCGGAGAATTCGAGAGATAAGTGACACCATAAGACGAAACAACATTAGAATAATTGGGATTCCAGAAGAAGAAGAAAGAGAGAGGGGAGCAGAAGGTATACTGGAGAGAATTATTGGGGAGAATTTCCCCAATATGGCAAAGGGAACGAGCATCAAAATTCAGGAGGTTCAGAGAATGCCCCTCAAAATCAATAAGAATAGGCGCACACCCCATCACCTAATAGTAAAATTTACAAGTCTCAGTGACAAAGAGAAAATCCTGAAAGCAGCCCGGGAAAAGAAGTCTGTAACATACAATGGTAAAAATATTAGATTGGCAGCTGACTTATCCACAGAGACCTGGCAGGCCAGAAAGAGCTGGCATGATATTTTCAGAGTACTAAACGAGAAAAACATGCAGCCAAGAATACTATATCCAGCTAGGCTATCATTGAAAATAGAAGGAGAGATTAAAAGCTTCCAGGACAAACAACAACTGAAAGAATTTTCAAACACCAAACCAGCTCTACAGGAAATCTTGAAAGGGGTCCTCTAAGCAAAGAGAGAACCTACAAGTGGTAGATCAGAAAGGAACAGAGACCATATACAGTAACAGTCACCTTACAGGCAATACAATGGCACTAAATTCATATCTCTCAATAGTTACCCTGAATGTTAATGGGCTAAATGCCCCTGTCAAAAGACACAGGGTATCAGAATGGATAAAAAAACAAAACCCATCTATATGTTGCCTCCAAGAAACTCATTTTAAGCCCAAAGACACCTCCAGATTTAAAGTGAGGGGGTGGAAAAGAATTTACCATGCTAATGGACATCAGAAGAAAGCAGGAGTGGCAATCCTTATATCAGATCAAT
The DNA here is from genome assembly GCF_022355385.1 of Mustela nigripes. Lineage (NCBI taxonomy): Eukaryota > Metazoa > Chordata > Mammalia > Carnivora > Mustelidae > Mustela > Mustela nigripes. The sequence continues at coordinate 107,702,454 of NC_081568.1, read as the reverse complement.
TAGATTTTAAGCCAAAGACTATAATAAGAGATGAGGAAGGACACTATATCATACTCAAAGGGTCTGTCCAAGAAGAAGATCTAACAATTTTAAATATCTATGCCCCCAACGTGGGAGCAGCCAACTATATAAACCAATTAATAACAAAATCAAAGGAACACATCAACAATAATGCAATAATAGTAGGGGACTTTAACACTCCCCTCACTGAAATGGACAGATCATCCAATCAAAAGATCAGCAACGAAATAAAGGCCTTAACCGACACACTGGACCAGATGGACATCACAGATATATTCAGAATATTTCATCCCAAAGCAACAGAATACACATTCTTCTCTAGTGCACATGGAACATTCTCCAGAATAGATCACATATTTGGTCCTAAATCAGGACTCAAATGGTATCAAAAGATTGGGGTCATTCCCTGGATATTTTCAGACCACAATGCTCTAAAGCTAGAACTCAACCACAAAAGGAAGTTTGGAAAGAACCCAAATACATGGAGACTAAACAGTATCCTTCTAAAGAATGAATGGGTCAACCGGGAAATTAAAGAAGAATTGAAAAAAATCATGGAAACAAATGATAATGAAAATACAACGGTTCAAAATCTGTGGGACACAACAAAGGCAGTCCTGAGAGGAAAATATATAGCGGTACAAGCCTTTCTCAAGAAACAAGAAAGGTCTCAGGTACACAACCTAACCCTACACCTAAAGGAGCTGGAGAAAGAACAAGAAAGAAACCCTAAGCCCAGCAGGAGAAGAGAAATCATAAAGATCAGAGCAGAAATCAATGAAATAGAAACCAAAAAAACAATAGAACAAATCAACGAAACTAGGAGCTGGTTCTTTGAAAGAATTAATAAAATTGATAAACCCCTGGCCCGACTTATCAAAAAGAAAAGAGAAAGGACCCAAATAAATAAAATCATGAATGAAAGAGGAGAGATCACAACTAACACCAAAGAAATACAAACTATTATAAGAACATACTATGAGCAACTCTACGCCAATAAATTTGACAATCTGGAAGAAATGGATGCATTCCTAGAAACATATAAACTACCACAACTGAACCAGGAAGAAATAGAAAGCCTGAACAGACCCATAACCAGTAAGGAGATTGAAACAGTCATTAAAAATCTCCAAACAAACAAAAGCCCAGGGCCAGACGGCTTCCCGGGGGAATTCTACCAAACATTTAAAGAAGAACTAATTCCTATTCTCCTGAAACTGTTCCAAAAAATAGAAATGGAAGGAAAACTTCCAAACTCATTTTATGAGGCCAGCATCACCTTGATCCCAAAACCAGACAAGGATCCCACCAAAAAAGAGAGCTATAGACCAATATCCTTGATGAACACAGATGCGAAAATACTCAACAAAATACTAGCCAATAGGATTCAACAGTACATTAAAAAGATTATTCACCACGACCAAGTGGGATTTATTCCAGGGCTGCAAGGTTGGTTCAACATCCGCAAATCAGTCAATGTGATACAACACATCAATAAAAGAAAGAACAAGAACCATATGATACTCTCAATAGATGCTGAAAAAGCATTTGACAAAGTACAACATCCCTTCCTGATCAAAACTCTTCAAAGTGTAGGGATAGAGGGCACATACCTCAATATCATCAAAGCCATCTATGAAAAACCCACCGCAAATATCATTCTCAATGGAGAAAAACTGAAAGCTTTTCCGCTAAGGTCAGGAACACGGCAGGGATGTCCATTATCACCACTGCTATTCAACATCGTACTAGAGGTCCTAGCCTCAGCAATCAGACAACAAAAGGAAATTAAAGGCATCCAAATCGGCAAAGAAGAAGTCAAATTATCACTCTTCGCAGATGATATGATACTATATGTGGAAAACCCAAAAGACTCCACTCCAAAACTGCTAGAACTTATACAGGAATTCAGTAAAGTGTCAGGATATAAAATCAATGCACAGAAATCAGTTGCATTTCTCTACACCAACAGCAAGACAGAAGAAAGAGATATTAAGGAGTCAATCCCATTTACAATTGCATCCAAAACCATAAGATACCTAGGAATAAACCTAACCAAAGAGACACAGAATCTATACTCAGAAAACTATAAAGTACTCATGAAAGAAATTGAGGAAGACACAAAGAAATGGAAAAATGTTCCATGCTCCTGGATTGGAAGAATAAATATTGTGAAAATGTCTATGCTACCTAAAGCAATCTACACATTTAATGCAATTCCTATCAAAGTACCATCCATCTTTTTCAAAGAAATGGAACAAATAATGCTAAAATTTATATGGAACCAGAAAAGACCTCGAATAGCCAAAGGGATATTGAAAAAGAAAGCCAACGTTGGTGGCATCACAATTCCGGACTTCAAGCTCTATTACAAAGCTGTCATCATCAAGACAGCATGGTACTGGCACAAAAACAGACACATAGATCAATGGAACAGAATAGAGAGCCCAGAAATAGACCCTCAAATCTATGGTCAACTAATCTTCGACAAAGCAGGAAAGAATGTCCAATGGAAAAAAGACAGCCTTTTCAATAAATGGTGCTGGGAAAATTGGACAGCCACATGCAGAAAAATGAAATTGGACCATTTCCTTACACCACACACAAAAATAGACTCAAAATGGATGAAGGACCTCAATGTACGAAAGGAATCCATCAAAATCCTTGAGGAGAACACGGGCAGCAACCTCTTCGACCTCTGCCGCAGCAACATCTTCCTAGGAACAACGCAAAAGGCAAGGGAAGCAAGGGAAAAAATGAACTACTGGGATTTCATCAAGATCAAAAGCTTTTGCACAGCAAAGGAAACAGTTAACAAAATCAAAAGACAACTGACAGAATGGGAGAAGATATTTGCAAACGACATATCAGATAAAGGACTAGTGTCCAGAATCTATAAAGAACTTAGCAAACTCAACACCCAAAGAACAAATAATCCAATCAAGAAATGGGCAGAGGACATGAACAGACATTTCTGCAAAGAAGACATCCAGATGGCGAACAGACACATGAAAAAGTGCTCCATATCACTCGGCATCAGGGAAATACAAATCAAAACCACAATGAGATATCACCTCACACCAGTCAGAATGGCTAAAATCAACAAGTCAGGAAATGACAGATGCTGGCGAGGATGCGGAGAAAGGGGAACCCTCCTACACTGTTGGTGGGAATGCAAGCTGGT